>NC_143509.1:67378314-67503021 GCF_031878675.1 Megascapheus bottae
TCCTTATTTATGGACGAGTGGGTAAATGCCAAGTAGTGGAATTTCTAGGTCATAGGGGAGCTCTATGTTTAGTCTTTTGAGGAACTGCCATACTCTTTTTCCATAATGATTGAATGAGTTTGCACTCCCACCAACAGTGTAGTAATGATCCCTCCTGGCCACATCCCCTCCAGCATCTGTTGTTATTAGATTTCTTGATCATGGCCATTCTAACTAGAGTGAGGTGGAATCTCAAAGTTATTTTGATTTGCATTTTTTTTATGGTCCTGGCCTCTTTTTTTCTTTTCTTTTCTTTTCTCTATCTTTATTTATTTATTTGGCCAGTATGGTACTTTAACTCACAGCTTGGGCACTGTCCCTGAGCTGCTTTTGCTCAAGGCTTGCACTCCACCACTTAAGTCACTTTCCCAGCCCAGGAATGTATTTTCAAAAGATGAAAGAAAACAAAATATGGGACTGGCAATATGGTTTCATTGTATAGTGTTTGAATTGCATGCATGAAGCCCTGGGTTCAATTCCTTAGTACCGCATAAACAGAAAAGGCCAGAGATTGTGCTGTGACTCAAATGGTAGAATGCTACTAGCTTTCAGCAAAATAAACTCAGGGACAATGCCCAGGCCCTAATTGAAGCTGGAGACTGGCAAAAGAAGGAGGAGGAGGAAAGAGGAAGAGGAGGAGGAAGGAGGAGGAGAAGGAGGAGGAGGAGGAGGAGGAGGTAGTATTTGAAAAGGAGCCAAAGAAAGGAAACCAAAAACAAGAGTTAAAGATTTAACTCAGGTGCTGGCCAGCTGCTGGGCTCATCCTATAATCCTAACTACTCTAGACACTGAACTTGGAAGATCATGTAAACAGCCTGAACGGGAAAGTTCATGAGATACTTTTTTTTTTTTCAGTTGTTATTATAAAGGTGATGTACAGGCCAGGCACGATGGCTCACACCTGTAATCCTAACTACTCAGGAGGCTGAGATCTCAGGATCAAGGTTCAAAGCCAGCCCAGGGAACAAAAGAACCTGAGACTCTTATCTCCAATTAACCTCTAGAAAATGGCAAGGGGGGCTTGGCTCAAGGGTAGGGTGATAGCCTTGAGCTGAAGAGCTCAGGGACAATACCCAAGCCGAGTTCAAGACCCATGAACCCCCCCCCCCCAAAAAAAAAAGAGAAAGAAAGAAAAAAAAGAGAGAGAAAAGGTGATGTACAGAGGTGTTACAGTTACATAGGTCATTTCCTTTTTACCTTTTACCTTTCAGAGAAAGTAGATTTAGATAGCTCCTTCCAAATCTCTTCATCTTGTAATTTAACATTAAAAAGAAGGTATTGTAGGAGAGGAAGGGGTGTGTGTGTGTGTGTGTGTGTGTGTGTGTGTGTGTGTGTGTGTGAAAGAGACAAAGAGAAAGAGAAAGAGAGAGTGTGTGTGCTCAAGTGTGTACATGGCTGGTTGCTTTCCCTAAATTTTATTGCTCAAAGCTAATGCTCCACCACTTGAGCCACAGCTACACTTTAGCCTTTTTGGTTGTTTATTGGAGATAAAGAGTCTTGAGGGGCCAGGAGTTTGGCCTAGTGGTAGAGTGCTTGCCTAGCATGCACTAAGACCTGGGTTCAATTCTTCGGTACCACATACATAGAAAAAAGCCAGAAGTGGTGCTATGGCTCAAGTGGTAGAGCGTTAGCCTTGAGAAAACCCAAGGACAGTGCTCAGGCCCTGAGCTCAAGCCCAGGACAGGCAAAAAAAAAAAAAAAAAAAAAAAAAAAAAAAGTCTCGAGGACTTTCCTGCCCAGTTGGCTTGAAACTAAAATCCTAAAATCTCAACATCCTGAGTAGTTAGGATTACAAGCACAAGCCACCAGCACCCAGTTTACAGAGTTATTTCTATTGGACTGAGTTATAAGAATAAAGAGCTGAGACAGAGAGAGATTCACCATTTAATGCTTATGTTAAAGAAAAAAAGGTTTCCAGATTCATAGTCTTAGAGAACCTATTAAAATAGCTGTATATGATGTTCTGATTTATTAAAAAGGAACTATGAAGAATTTTCAGATCTCTGTGAGCTTAAATTTCCTCTTAAATTTGAGGTTTCAAGAGGTTCTCTTTGAAGTACCAAGTGTTGTTATCTTTTTCCCTTCTCCCATCATCGTAATGTTAAAACAATAAGGTAAAAAAATGTAATTAAGTCAATCCATCTGATAAATGTGACTCTCTGTATCCCATGTAAAGGAAAGAAAGTAAAAGTGAAAAGAAAAAGTGTTGGTGTCAACACTTCTCTTGACACTTAGCAAAGGTCGTATCATGAATTCTCACCATGTGTTTACAAAGTAAGTGTCATGGTTTAAATTTTAAATACTCCATGAAAGTCAGACACTTGTGTACTATACACCTGTAATCCTCGCTGGTCGGGAGGCTGAAATCTGAGGATCATGGATTGAAGCCCGTCCAAGTAACTACTAAAATACAGGAAGCAGAGCAGTGGCTCACATGGTAGACTGATAACATTGTACAAGAAATAGCCATTTAAAATGCCAAGTTCATCCAGGTACCAGTGGCTCATGCCTATAATCCTAGCTACTTGGGAAGCTGAGATCTGAGGATCGCAGTTCAAAGCCAGCCTAGGTAGGAAAGTCTCCAAGAGACTCATCTCTAATAAACTACTCAAAAAAAAAAAAAAAAAAAAGGCCAGAAGTGGTACTGTGGCTCAAGTGGTAGAGTACTCACCTTGAGCAAAAGAAGCTCAGAGATAGTGCCCAGGCCCAGAGTTTAAGCTCCAAACTGAAGAAAAATGAAGGAAGGAAGGAAGGAAAGAGGGAGAAAGAAAGAGGGGTGCAGTGGCTCACACCTATAATCCTAGCTACTCAGGAGGCTGAGATTTGAGGATTGCAGATCAAAGCCAGCCCAGACTGTGAGACTCTTACCTCCAATTTAATCAATAGAAAGCTGGAAGTAGTGCTGTGGCTCCAGGGGTAGGGCCGTAGCCTTGAGCTGAAGAGCTCAGGGATAGCACCCAGGCCCAGAATTCAAGCCCCATGACCCACAAAAAAGAAAGGAAGAAAGAAAGAAAGAAAGAAAGAAAGAAAGAAAGAAAGAAAGAAAGAAAGAAAGAAAGAGAGAGAGAGAGAGAGAAAGGAAAGAGGGAGGGAGAAAAGGAGGGAAGGAAAGAAAGAACAGCTCTGAGTTCACTATCAGCACAAAAATAAATAAGTAAATAAATAAGTGAATACATACATGAATAAATGAATGAATGAAATGTTTCCTGAAAGCTCTTTTGTTAAAGGTTTAGTTGACAGCAAATGGGCTTTGGGGAACTGATTGAATTCTAAGCGCTTTTCCATAATCAATGAATTCATCCCTTGTTGGATTCATAATAGAATGGTATTTCAGAAGTATACAGGGAGTAATTGAAAGAAGAAGGTCACTGTGGGCATGCCCTGGGAGGATTTCCCAGTTCTCCAGCCTTTTACTATCTCTCCTGCCTTCTGGTTGCCTCGAGCTCTTTCCACCATGATGCTGTGCCTTATCAGGCCCAGACACAAGAGCCAGCTGACCAAGAACTGCATGCAGCCTCTGAGACCATGAATCAAGATAAATCTTACCTACTTTTAAATGTTTTAAGGCTTTCTCATAGCTGTTTGTCACAGTGGCTAAAAATTTGACAATATGGTGAGTGTTTTTGAAAGTCAAGACTCAGGATACAGAAGTAATGTTCCAGAGATCATGAGACAAGTAGGGGCAGGGCTGTGACTTAAATCTCATCTACTTAGTTTATCAGTGTGTGCTCCTTACATCATCCATCTGTTAACACACTGCTAATCTACTAAACATGTTGATTTCTGGGCTTAGTGGCAGAGTGCTTGTCTCACATATGGAATGACCCAGGTTCAGTCCTCAATATAGTAGAAAATGAGTCATAGATTTCTAAAAGGACAAGCTAAGGAAGAAACCAATCTACCTGGATTTGGTTTCTATCTGCCTAATGATAAATTTAACAATCTAGGTACTGAACAAAAATTCTAGAATTCTCTCTAGCTGGGTCACTGTGGGTTACTTTGCTGACACTACTAATTAGATCCTTCCCCCAAACCATTTCATCACCCTCTGCCCTGTTTCTTTACACTCCATCCCTCTACCTTCTCAAATACTCAATGGTAGGAATGGGAAAAAACCTGAATAGAAGAGACTATGTTCTCACCCCCTAAATTTATAGTTTAGAGTCCGTGGGGATTTGAATATAATTTTATAATTTTAATCAGGGAAAGATTAGGCAGCTTCCTGCAGCTTCACCCATAATTGAAAAAGGTCTCACAAATCCAACCGGAACTCAAGGTGTTTTCACTGGAAAATGTTCTTCAAAAGCCTGTGGCAGGCCCATCCTTCAACAGAACGACCTCCTAATTCCTATCCAGATGTGATCTCTCCCTCACTCTTCTAAACCTGCCTCCTTCTATGTATTGAGACAGCAACAGGAAATCTCTTTGGCTCTCTTCTCCCTCCCTGTTCTTCTATTTATAGCTCCAAATGTTGCCAGGTGTCAGCCACAAAATTAAAGAGGGACCATTAGAGTCTCTCCAAGCTGTCGTTGCTGTTCTGAGTGCATTTAATATTTTACATTAGCAAGTTACTGTGCCACTGCACCTATTCAAATATTCTGGACATTTTAAAGATGCCAAGTGATTGTCTTTTTTCCAAGCTGCAAACAAAGCCTTCTCTCTGTGCTGTATACAAGTTAGCTGTTTTACCTGGAGGCTTTGAGCTTCAGGTAATCGTGATTCTAGCTGAAACCCTTTAGCTAAAAGTGCTTGCGCCAGCTGCAGTGGCCACAGCTTCCCGGTGTGATAATGCAGACAAGTAGCTGTGCCCTATGTAGGAGAAATGGAGCGTATGCATAAGGCAGAAACGCCCATGCCTGAGAAAACACAGAAGGACACATCAGTCCACAGATTTAACACATTCATCTACAAAATAGGAATGGTTTTAATTAAGAGATCATTCCAGGGGAGAATACTACTGTTTTCTATTGTACCCAATTAATTAGTTTTATCAGAAAAGAAATCTGGAAAGTCCTTTCTTACCATGTGTCAGACCATTACAGAAAGCCTATAAGCTGAGCCTGCTCTGGGATGGGGGTCATAGGTAACAAGGTGATTGTCTGCATTTCTCTGTAATTCATTATGAATAAGCTTAAATTTGACTGGTGGACGTAAGGCAGGTAGCCAGGTACAGTTCTCTCCTTCCAGGCCTGCCTGTCCATATAAATGAATCAAAGGCTGTAATGGAAAGGAACCAAGCCTGCACAGGTGACCATGAATTCCCTACAGGATAAGCCATTAATAATCACAAAGGACTAATATCATGGCCACAACTGATGGATGGGACTTGAACTCATTGTAGTTTGCTGGAAAGTAATTCAGGCTTTTGGAATACCAAAAGATGGCGAGTGACGCAGAAAGGGAGAAAGCCAGATTTCTCCCCCTACTATATGCTTTACTTCAGAAATCTTGCCAAAATATTTGGGACATAAATGTTTTCATATTGACTTATACAATTATTTTTTAAGTGGGGGGGGGGCAGAATTTGGCCTAGTGTTAGTGTGCTTGCCTAGCATATACAAAGACCTGGGTTCGATTCCTTGGTACCATATTTATAGAAAAAAGCCAGAATTGGTGCTATCCCCTGAGCTTTTCTGCTCTAGTGTAGAAGTCTACTACTTGAGCCATACCTCAACTTTCAGTTCTTTGGTGGTGGTTAATTGGAGATAAACATCTCACAGACTTCCCACCTGGGCTAGCTTGGGACCATAATCTTCAGATCTCAAGGTCTTTAGTGGCTAGGGCTACAATCATGAGCCATCAGATTCCAGATCCGTTTCCCTTTAAGTGGTGTTTTAGAGGTAAAATTTAATGACATTAATAAAGGCTTGTCTCCTGAATTGAAAAAAAAAAAAAAAGGATTTAAACAAGATGCTTTTTGTTTCTAGTAGCAGGTATTGTACATTTGAATTTTTCTAGTGTCCTTACAACTAAAACCAGTGCAAAGTACCTTTGTTAAAATGTAGATGTATGTATTAAGTGAAGTAAGCCAGACTCAAAGGAACTTAGGCTCAATGGTTTCCCTCATTTGTCATAATCAGTAGAAACCTTGGGCTCTCATAGCAGAGATTTGCAATATACCAAAACCTAGATACATAAGGCTATATAGTATGACGCTAAATGAAAGGACCTCTAGGATATAGAAACAAAAGCCATATGAGTGATTGTTGTCCTTAATGTACTATGTTATCTCTCATCTCTTTTGCCGTCCCTTGGTTATCTCATATTGTTACAGTATCTTACTTTGTTATCTGATATGTTGGATATATTTGTATTTGGTTATTTGAAATTGGATAGGGAAGGGGGGAAAACAAGATGAGGGGTGGGAGTGGGGGGGAATGAAATGGGGACCAAGACATGAGAAAGGGTATCAATGTATGTGAAGTAACACACCTTCTATCTGGCAAATAAAATGTAGCCCTTCTATTAATTACAATAAAAATATATGGAAAAAATGTAGATGTATGCTATGGGAGACTTTCAAACCCTTAGGGACTGGTGGGTCTGTTTTCAGTTCTCCCATATTGATGTTTCTGTCAATTTAAGGATTAACTGATGTGCTAGAAATAAGATTTTTGTAAAACTGGAATGAAAGAGCATTTCTAGACCTTAATAGAGAAGGAAAAGAAATAGAGAATCTAGGCCGGGAGTTTGGCCTAGTGTTAAAGTGCTTGCCTAGCATGCATGAAGACCTGGGTTTGATTACTCGGTACCACATACATAGAAAAAAGCCAGAAGTGGTGCTGAGGCTCAAGTGGTAGAGCTCTAGCCTTGAGAAAGTCCAAGGACAGTGCTCAGGCCCTGAGCTCAGCCCAGGACTGGCAAAAAAAAAAAAAGAAGAAATAGAGAATCTATTTTCAAAAAACATAATAAATATTTACCATTAAAATCTACAAGGTGCTGCAAAGAAATTTGTAAATTGCGGGAAAGAAATTCACAATTGTGCCAAGGAATGGTGGCTCACACCTGTAATCCTAACTACTCAAGAAGCTGAGATCTGAGGATCTAGATTCAAAGCCAGCCCAGGCACTAACATCAGTGAGACTCTTATCTCCAATTAAACAATAGAAAACTGGAAGTGGTGCTTCGGATCCAAGGGTAGGGCGGTAGCATTGTGCTGAAGAGCTCAGGGACAGTGCCCAGGCCCAGAGTTTAAGCCACCCAACTGACAAAAAACAGAAAGAAATCCATAATTGTGGAAATAAAGACCAACCTTTTATTTGTTTATTTATTTACTTATTTGAAACTTGCTACAGCCAGAGAATATTTGGCAGAGATTCAGGCAAAGAACAGAAAAAAAAGCACAAAGTAGGACAAAGGGAAAAACTACTCTGAGATTAGAGACTGGTGGCCTGGGAGCATTGCAGGTAAGTGAAAAAGACAAGGGAGAGTATAAAGTCTTGAGTTCAAGTCCTAGTACCAGCACAAATGAAAAATAGATAAATAAATAGGGCTGGGAATGTGGCTTAGTGGTAGAGTGCATGCCTAGCATGCATGAAGCCCTAGGTTCAATTCCTCACTACCACATAAACAAAGTCAGAAGTGGTGCTAATAGCTCAAGTTATAGAGTGCTAGCCTTAAGCAAAAGGAGCTCAGGGACAGTGCCCAAGCCAAGTTCAAGCCCAGGACTGGCAAAATAATTAGTAAATAAATAAATAATTCTACTTGGAGGGAGGGCTGGAGGGGGGAAAGACAAGCAAATATAGTCATTATATTAATTGTACATCATGGAGCTTGAGGGCAACTACAGGAGGGGAAAGATAGATTGGCACTGACCAAGAAACATGTAGTCATAACCTGACTTATGGAATTGTAACATCTTTGTACAACTACTTGATGATACAGATATATCTAAAATGATATATATATATATATATATATATATATATATATATAACAAGAGATAGATAGATAGATAGATAGACAGACAGATAGATAGATAGACATGGGCTTGAACACTATCCTTGGGCCTTCTCAAGGCTAGAGCTCTGACACTTGAGCCATAGCACCATTTCTGGATTTTTCTGTGTATGTGGCACAAAGGAATTGAACCCAGGCTTTGTGCATGCTAGACAAGCACTCTACCACTAGGCCACACTCCCAGTCTCTTAATGTTGATTTTTAAAAGGAAAAATAATAATAATAACTCTAAATCTCATTTAACTTGTTACCCTCCAAAATAGTTACAATGGTTAACCCTCTTCATCTGCACATCTGTTTCATTTTGTTTGTTTTGTTTTTTTGTTGGTGGTAGAGCTTGACCTCTGGGCCTGGATGCTGTCCCTGAGCTGTTCAGCTCAAGGCTACCACCCTATCCCTTGAGCCACAGTGCTACTTCCAGTTTTCTGATGGTTAACTGGAGATAAGAGTCTCATGGACTTTAGTGCCCAGGCTGGCTTTGAACTGCAGTCCTCAGATCTCAGCTTCCTGAGTAGATAGGATTGCAGACGTGAGCCACTGCACCAGGCTTTTTTTGTTTTAACTAATGCTACAATGGTGCTTTCTATAATCCTATGACTATCCACAAACTCAGTAAGAGTGAGTACGTCAGCTAAAATGTTGACTTGAAGCTTCTTTGTACAACTACTCAAGGATAATAAGAAGAATCTTAAAAACAAACAAACTGAAGCCAGGTTCTGGTGGCTCATGATTGTAACCCTAGCTACTCAGGAGACTAAGATCTGAGGATTATGGTTTAAAGCCAGCCAGGAGAAGCAAAGCATAAGAGACCCTTATCTCTAAGCACCAAAAAAGTTGGAATTATGGTTGTAGCTCAAGTTGTAGCCTGCTAACCTTGAACACATAAGTTCAGGGACAGCTCCTCGGCCCCAAGTTCAAGTCCCTAGACAGAAAGAAAAGAGTGCAAAGACTTATAGTACAAAATAAGCTGACCAAAGCAATTTTTAAGTAGCATGGGAAATAAAAAGGTAGAAAGTTCAGGACAGTCCAGCGCTGGTCTTACACTTGTAATCCTAGCTACTCAGGAGGCTGAGATCTCAGGATCTTGGTTGAAAGTCAGCCTGAACCACCAGAAAACCAGTAGTGGAGCTGTGGCTCGAAGTGGTAGAACACAAGTCCTGAGCAAAAGAGCTCAGGATCACCGCCAAAGCTATGAGTTCAAACCCATGACCACAATAGCAACCAAAACAAAAAAATGCGAGAAAGAAAACACAATTAACTAGCTGGGCATGGTGGCTCACACCTATAATCCTCCCTACTCAGGAGGCTGAGATCTGAGGATTGTAGTTCAAAGCCAGCCCGGGCACTAAAGTCCATGAGACTCTCATCTCCAATTAATCACCTGTGGTTCAAGGGGTATGGTGGTAGCCTTGAGTTGAAGAGTTAAGGCCCAGAGTTCAAATCCCACGACCAACAGAAAGAAAATTTGATTAACAATGCCTGGAGAACTAGTGTGTTAGTGGGGGGGAGAGGGGGAAGAAAAAGAAAAAGTCCTTTAGTTTTCGTTTTTCACTAACATACTTTATAACTTGATATCTCTAAATAGACAACACATTTTTAAACCTTCTTAATTTTTACACAGATTAAACCCAATTTAATGCATGTCGCATGTACTGTCTGTCCCAAGAGAGTGGCAGGAAGTCAAGACTGACTTGTCTTTAGGAAAAAAAAATTCAAATAGGCGTTAGATAGGGAAGGCTAATTGGCATTCAACTTCAAATTCTCAGGAAATTAGCCCACTCTGCCAAGGCCATTAGCTCGTACCAAGAAACACCAGGAGACAGAACATATGTGCTATTCTTGAAAAGGGCAAAAATTGTGCTCCTTTTTAATGAGACATTGTGATGGCCCTGTAAATTACAGACAAACTCAACTCTACTTGGAGCCCCAGAAAGATGTCGGATTTATTCTTTGTTTAATCAATGCAAAACAACGGTGGCAAGCTGAGAAGCAGGCTTATTCAGGCTCTACAAACACACACACACACACCCAAAAAAAATCTCATGAAACTCATTAACTATTTTCTGTATTAGCTGCCGGAGCTAAGAAATCAAGGTAAATACAAGTAATAGAATGAAATCGGCGCTGGTGGCTCACGCCTATAATCCTAGCTACTCAGGAGGCTGAGATCAGAGGATCCTGTTAGGAAAGTCTAAGACATTGTTATCTCCATTCAATGAAGGAAAAGGAGCTGAGGATTTAGTGGTGCTAGCCTTGTGCAAAAATAAACTCAGGCATAATGCCCAGGTTCAGATTTCAAGCCCCAAGACCCTTCCCCCTCCTCCCCTCCTCCCCTACCCCCTCCCTAGTGGCTCACACCTATAATCCTAGCTACTCAGGAGGCTGAGATATGAGATCAAGCTTCAAAGCCATCCAGGGCAGAAAAGTCCCCTTGAGATTCTCCTCTTCAATTAACTCAAAAAACCACAAGTGGAGCTGTAGCTCAAAGTGGTAGAGCACTAGCCTTGAGCAAAAGGGACAGTGTTGAAGCCCTGAGTTCAAGTCCCACAATGACAAAAAGAAGAAGAGTAATAGCTTTTAGGAGAGAGAAGGTGAAACACTGTAAACCCACCATGCTACTGAAAAGCCTGAAATTCTATGGTCTGACAAGCTCTTTTATCATTTCCTAACTAAATGAACGGCATGAAAATACCCCATGTATTTGGCTTTAAGATTTTGGTTTTTTTCTCTATTTTTTTCCTATTCAATCATTTCTTTGTTTTTCAAGGGATTTGGTTTCTGTTCTTTTATAGTCCTGGTGATAAGAAGCAGGGCTTCCTCAGTGCTAGGTAAGTACTCTACCTCTGAGCCATCCCAGTACCTTTGATCCTCTGTCAAATTCAAATGCATCTTGCACTTAGTGTATATTTAATGTATAGAGAAATATGTAGAAATCAATCTGGAATGAGTTTTACATTACTTGGTATCTCAGGAAATATGTTCTATCTCATCACACTAAAGCACACACCTTAAACATTCTAAAGCAATAAAATTATAGGGTGTCAAAAGGAAAAGACAATCATAGAATTCTAAAAGACCTTTTGGTGTCCAGAGTTATAAAACCTATACTGGGCAACCTAGCAATCTTTTTACAATAAAGAAATTACTTTTGGAAGTAACTCCCACAAAGTAGCTGAGCAAAAATACATTAAGCAAATGGTTATAGCATTGAAATAGAAATGTAAAAAGTTCATGTTAGATTTTCTTTTGTGAAGGGCCACGAAAGACTTGGAAGAGTAGCTTTGTTGTAAGGAGACTCAGTCACAAAAAAAAGGAAAAAAAAAAAAAAAACAGAGAAGCCACCACTTATAAGGACAAATTATGAGTCTTTATTAGAGAGCAGGAGGACTGCTGACCAATTCTTGTCTTAAAGACCAGCAGCCCCAAATGCAGCTAGCACAAAACTTATACAAGCCCAGACTAATAGGTGTGTGGGAATAAACCTAGAAAAAGTGTTATGCAGAGCTGGGAATGTGGTAGAGTGTTTACCTAGCATGCATGAAGCCCTGGGTTCCATTCATCAGTACCATGCAAACAGAAAAAGTCAGACGTGCCACTGGGGACCAAGTGGTAGAGCGCTAGCCTTGAGCAAAAGAAGCACAGGGACAGTGCCCAAGCCCTGAGTTCAACCCCAGGATTGGCAAAAAAAAAAAAAAAAATTCTCCTTGTATAGGCAACAACTTGATGCTTTGAGTTCAAGCGCCAGTACTGGCAATAAGTAAATGGTGTTCCAGAAAAGCAAATTTTGTAAACTATGGAGATTTAATCTTCATAGTTTAGATAAATGACTAGTTAAGGTTATCCAAACATAAGACTAAAACTTGAGTTCTAGTCTCTTGACTTAGTTGCTCCTTTGCTTTAATCATTCAATAAGTATTTACTAAATGCTTTTCATATGGACACTATCACATTAAGCACAGAGATAGGGCAATACTATGGTCCTCTGGGAGTTTTCATCATATTGGGAAAGACAGTGATGCACAGAACCACACAATTAACTGCTTGACTCTAATTGCATTGAAAGTGTGGCCTGTGGTATAGTTACACGTAGAATCGGGGAAGTCAGCTTACTTTGGGGAACTGGGGGTTGTTGCCTAAATCTTACTAGAACTGAGTGCTGAGGGGTAGAAATGCAGAAGTAATTAGGCTTGGGTTCCACAGCCTGACATAATCTTAGGCTCAAGTGGTAGAGCTCTAACCTTGAGAAAGTCCAAGGACAGTGTTCAGGCCTGAGCTCAAGCCCATAACTGGCAAAAAAAAAAAAAAAAAAAAAAAAATCACCTGGAAAAGAAGGAGGAGGAAGAGGGGGAGGGGGAGGAGGAGGAGGAGGAGAAAAGAGTGTAATTATTAGCTGGGAGCCAAGAGTGGTCATACATGGGAATAATCCCAGCACTAAGATACAGAAGCAGGTGAGTCTTCAAATAAAGAAACTTATCATGATGGAAACAAGAAGAGAGATTTTCCTCTGTGGGTTAAAGATAGTGCTTCGGAACAGAAAGATGAACATTTATCAAATTAATAAAACTTTAATTTAACATTTGATTAAATGAAAAATGATATACCCAAAAAAGAAAATTAGGAAGAATAAATGCTAAACACTAGCTATTATTATACACATTATAAGCACATTCAGAATTTTTCCTCAAAACAAAACTATTTACAAAAATTAAAGTGGAAAATGATTTCCTCTTCAGAAACCAAATCTTACAAAGTACTGTAATCATCTGAGTTGTGCTTGTATTTATTTGAGAAAACTTTCTTTTAAAATCTTCTATTAGCATTTAGTGCTTGTACAAAATAATGAATTTTCTTTTCTTTTTTTTCTGTTTTTGGTCTACAAAGCAAGTTCAAGAGCAGCTAGGGCTATGTACTCAGTGCCATGAAACAGCCAAAAGGAAACATGGGAAAAGCCATGCAGACATTTATTATCACCTTGTATGAAGAGCTGTGAAATAATTCATAGTGCCACAATATCTGGTTCCTTAACACCTAGAACTCAACCAAGAGCACCAAAGGAGGGTGTGATTTCCTCTTCCTCAACAGCCTGGACAGCTGGTCAGCTCACTCTGAATCTTGGCTGTAGCTCTGTAGTAGCCACTTTGCTGTGAACAGCCAATTCTCTTTTAAGGGGCACGCATTATCCTTTAGCTTTTTCACTTAAGTCACAACTTCACTTCAGGCTTTTTTTTTTTTGGAGGGGCGGGGCATGAGGGAAGGGGCTTGAACTCAGGACCCAGACACTATCCATGAGTTGTTGTTGTTGTTTTCTCAAGGCTATCATTCTACCACTTTGCACCACAGCCCTACTTCTGGTTTTCTGGTGGATAATTGGAGATAAGAGTCCAACAGCCTTTCCTGCTTGGGCTGGCTTTGAACTCACATTCTCAGATCCTCCTAAGTAGCTAGGATTACAAATCTGAGCTACCAGTGCCCAGCGCCAGCTTTTCTTTTTTTTTAATTGCCAGCCCTGTGTCTTGAACTCAGGGCCAAGGCACTGTCCCTGAGCCTCTCTGTGCTCACTCTACTACTTGAGCTATGGTGTCACTTCTGGCTTTTTCTGTTTATATGGTATTGAGGAATCGAACCCAGGGGTACATGCATGCTAGGTAAGCACTCTACCACTAAGCCACATTCCCAACCCCCAGTTCTAGTTGTGTGTATGTGTGTGTTTCTGGAAATTTACTGGAAACAAGAGCCTCATAGGCTTTTCTGACTACATGGCTTTGCAGAGCAACCCTCAGGCCTCAGCCTCTTGAATAGTTAGGATTACAGGTCTGATCAACAGGCACCAAGCCCCCCATCGCTTCCTCTGAACATGACTGACAATGCATTGACTCTACATGACTTCTCCTGCCTTGTCTTCATCACGGGTTCATTAGAGCCCTTGGGTTAGCACAACCTACCCAGCCCTCCACATCTGCTCCTTTCTTATCTAACCTCAGAATTCTCCTAGCCAGCCTAGTCTGCAAAGCCATTTGCTTTCCTTGAGGCCTTCACTTGCCATTTTCTTCTGGGAGAATTGTTGCTGTCCATCTTGTGTTGTATATACAGTTTTTCTGTTCGATTCTGGTGACACAGTTATGATGCTTGTGCTATTGTTTGGTTTCATTTTTTCTTCTATATTTCTTTATGTACCTGGCTCTTCTTTTTTGTTGTTGTTGGTGGTGGTGGTTATGGGGCTTGAACTCAGGGCCTGGGCACTGTCCCTGAACCTCTTTGTGCTCAAGGCTAGTGCTCTACGACTTGAGTCACAGTACCATTTCCAGCTTTTGAGTTTAATTAGAGATATTAGTCTCACAGGGACTTCTCTGCCCAGGCTAGCTTCAAAAGGCAATCCTCAGTAGCTAGGATTGTAGATGTAAACCACTGGCACCAGGCTACCCAGTTCTATTCTAAGAGATTCTTAGCAGGGGAAGCCAATATTCTTGTGGAGGGGACGAGAAAATCAACATTCCAAAAATGTGATGGTTGCCTTGTGGGGAAAGTTCTGTGGGGCAGCAAAGAGGAGAATGGTCATCTCAGAATAGTGACCAGGGAGATGCTAAGGAGGTGCCTGGAGTTGAGAGCCCAGTGTTGAATAACCAGCCTGAGGCCATGGAGGAGAAAGTATCCAAGAAGGACGTCTTGAAGGCTAGAAAAGCCTAATGAATCTGGAGTGAAGCCTGTGCCCAGGTAGCAAGATAAACTGGCAGAGAACAGAATAGTAAAACGTCTGTAATGCATTTTTATTTTACTCTGGGTTTTAATAGGATTATCAGAATTTGTATTTTTAAACATTAAGGGGCTGAGATGTTGAGGACTGGCTGAACAAGCAACAGAAACCACTTTGCAGACTGCTGAAGTCCAGAACTGCTATCTGTCCAAGGACCTTTCCCTGGGGCGCAGAGAATTCCTGGGAGCTGGGCTGGAATTCTAGAATTTGGGGGCCCGACTGGACCTGAAGGCACATCTAATGGTCTTGGTGTAGCTCAGTGGTAAAGCACTTGCCTGGCCTATCCAAGTCTCTGAGCTTAATCACAAGTAATAGAAAAGTAATTTACATCTTATTAAATCCCCCACCCCCACCCCACAGCTCATTCTTCAAGCATCTTCAAGTCTGAAAAATGTTGGCGGAGATATTGGATTCATAATTGCACTAGCATGATTTTATAAAAACTTCAACTCCTGAGAATTTCAACAAAATTTTTCCCTTAAACTAACATCAAATATTCCATTAATTGGACTTATTCTAGCTGCTATTGGAAAATCATCCTAATACAGGAAGGCTGACTACTGTATTCTGGGAACCAGTTAAAATAATATTCACCACTCAAAGTTAAACCTGTTGCCATCAGAAATTTTGGAAACTACCTACCTTCTGGAGGTTAAACAGGGCTAAAGCCATAGCAGGAGGCAGTCCGAGGCTGGAATCACACTTAGCTGATTCCTATGGCACTGTTTTTCTTTTTAGGGCACACTGTAACAAAAGTGATTCTCTCCCTAGAGATTGGCAAGACTGACCTTCTGAGAAAGGCAGACTGCTCAGCCCTGAAGACAAACACACTGGCTTTTAATGTGGAGTTAAAGGCTATGTACATGGTAGACAGTTGTCAAGTAAAACAACAAGCTACAAAAATAACCGTGTTTCAATGGCATCCTTTGGGCTGCTGCTGCTGTGTCCTTCTTTCTCCTCCTTCTCCTCTTTCTCCTCCTCTTCCTCCTCTTCCTTCTCCTTCTCCTCTTCCTCCTCCTCCTCCTCCTCCTCCTCCTCCTTGTTTTTCTAGCTTGAAACCAGGGCCTGGGCACTGTCTCTGAACTTCTTTTGCTCCAGGCTAGTGCTCTACAATAGGAACCACGGTACCACTTCTGGTTTTGTCTATTTATGTGGTGCTGAAGAATGGAACCCAGGGCTTCATCCATGCTAGGCAAGCATTCTACTACTGAGCCACATTCCCAGCCCCGCCCTTATTTTATGTATGTATGTATGCATGTACGTATGTATGTATTTATTTTACTCTTTTGGTTTTATGCTTTTCTGAATGCTTAGTCGTAGAGCTTAAACTTGGGGCCTAGACATTGTCTCCCAGCTTTTTCTGCTTAAGGCTGGCACTATACTACACTACACAAACCACATCTTCATTTCTTGCTTTTTGCAACTTAACTAGAAATAAGGGTCTTGGGGCTGGGAATGTGAATGTGACTTGGTGGTACAGTGCCTAGCATGCATGAAGCCCTGGATTCCATTCCTCAATACCACAAACACAGAAAAAGCCAGAAATGTTACTTGGCTCAAGAGTGGTAGAGAGCTAACCTTAAGAAAAAGAAGCAGGGACAGCGCCCAGGCCCTGAGTTCAAGTCCTAGGATTGGGAGGAGGAGGAGGAGAGGAGGAGGAAAAGAGGAGGAGGAGGGGGAGGAGAAGGGGGAGGAGGAGGAGGAGGAGGAGGAGGAGGAGGAGGAGGAGGAGGAGGAGGAGGAGGAGGAGGAGGAGGTGGAGGAGGGAAAGAAACCATTGTCTGAAATTCTTGAAAGGCTTGTTCTTCAAGCTTAATCTGTAACTGAGATAGAAAAGTAGTCTCACTGGGCAGTTAATTTGCATCTTTGTGGACTTGGTATCTAAGTCTCTACTAGCAGAAGGAAGCCCCAGGCAGTTTCTGACCTCCGAGTCACTTGCTAGCCTGACCTTAAAGATTCCCTCCATCCCAGGATCTCTTCTGCAGAATGTTATTGTTCTTACTCAAGTGCTCTACTGAGGGATTACAATACTGTAAGTCAGGTAGTGAGTATAATTCATCATGGACGATGGCACCCTTTCCTTCCTCCTCCTGTCTCTGCCCATAGGAAGCATAGTTCAATTTTTTACATAATGTATATTGAATACCATTTCTTTTCCAATCAGATTCCTAATACTGACATGAAAGGATACAAGAGTAAAAAGGCAATACCCCAGGCCGGGAGTTTAGCCTAGTGGTAGAGTGCTTGCCTAGCATCCACGAAACCCTGGGTTCGATTCCTTGGTACCACATACTTAGAAAAAAAAAAAAAAAGCCAGAAGTGGTGCTGAGGCTCAAGTGGTAGAGTTCTAGCCTTGAGAAAAATCCAAGGACAGTGCTCAGGCCCTGAGCTTAAGCTCAAGACTGGCAAAAAAAAAAAAAGTAATACCCCAAATTGTTATGCCAGTGTTCAGTCGCTTCTATGGATACTGAAAAACTTTTAGTTTAAATCTTTATCTATGGGCTGGGAGTTTGGCCTAGTGGTTAAAGTGCTTGCCTAGCATGCACGAAGGCCCGGGTTCGATTCCTTGGTACCACATACATAGAAAAAAGCCGGAAGTGGTGCTGAGGCTCAAGTGGTAGAGCTCTAGCCTTGAGAAAATCCAAGGACAGTGCTCAGGCCCTGAGCTCAAGCCCAGGACTGGCAAAAAAAAAAATCTTTATCTAAAGTATATCATTACTCACTAAAAACTGTGCTTCAAATCAGACACAAGTAGCTCATATTATAATCCTAACTACTTAGGAGTCTGAGATCTGAGGCTCTCTATTCTAAGCCAGGCCAGCTAGACTAATTTAAGACTATTACCTCCAGCTAACCAACAAAAAGCAAGAAGTGGAGTTATGGCTCAAGTAGTAGAGTACTTTTAGGCAAAAAAGGAAAAGAAATCCTCAGGGACAGTACCAAAAAAAAAATCATTTTCCTTATCATTTTGTTGTTGTTGTAAGTATTGGAAATTAGATTCCAGTTCTTTCACTTGCTAAATTTCTCTTGCTTTTCCCTTGCATATTTCTCCTACTTTTGATAAATGTTACTATTTCCTGATTAAGTACTGGGGTTGTGGCTCACTGTAAAGGGATTGCCTAACATGTGTAAAGCCTGTGTTTGATCTCCATCTCCACACACACAAAAAAAATTGTTTTTAATAAAAAAAGCATACGCAAGGGTCGAGAGTTTGGACTAGTGGTAGAGTGCTTGCCTAGCATGCATGAAGACCCAGGTTCCATTCCTCAGTATGACATACATAGAAAAAGCTGGAAGTGGTGCTGTGGCTCAAGTGGTAGAGTTCTAGCCTTGAGAAAGCCCAAGGACAGTGTTCAAGCCTGGAGTTTAAGTTCCAGGAGAAGAAAGGAAGGAAGGAAGGAAGGAAGGAAGGAAGGAAGGAAGGAAGGAAGGAAGGAAGGTAAGGGGAAAAAAAACAAAAACAAACATACTCCAGCCAGGCTCCAGTGGCTTACTTCCTATAATTCTAGCTAATCAGGAGGCTGAGATCTGAGGATCATGGTTCAAAGGCATCTTGGGCTGGAAAATTTGTGAGATTCTTACCTCCAATTGACCATCAAAAATCCTGGGGCCAGGAGTTTGGCCTGTTGGTAGAGTGCTTGCCTCGCATGCACGAAGGCCCGGGCTCAATTCCTCAGTACCCCATACATAGAAAAAAGCCAGAAGTGGTGCTAAAGAGCTCTAGCCTTGAGAAAGTCCAAGGACAGTGCTCAGGCCCTGAGTTCAAACCCAGGACTGGCCAAAAAAAAAAAAAAAAAACGGAAGTGGAACTGTGGCTCCAGTGGTAGAGTGCTGGCCTTGAGCAATAGAGCTCAGGATAGCTCTCAGGCCCTGAATTTAAGACCCACAACCAAAAAAAAAAAAAAAACAACAACTAAGTCTGGGCCAAGAGTAATGGAAACTGGGGAATGAAGCTCACTTATCCTGTCACACAGAGATGCCTTCCTACACGTGCTCTGTTGTTGGTCCCAGCTCCATCTTGGATAGTGTGGTGTTCTCTTTTATTCTAAGGATTGTTAGCTTACCTCATTATTAGTTTATCTGCTGTCATCTCAAGAATATTTAGTGCAATCTCTAACTCCATTTTGCAGGTGTTATATTCACCTTCCTTTGTTTTTATTCAAGTTTATTCCTGCCATCGGGCTGGAGCAGTAGTTCTGCCCTCACTTGAGAATGTTCTTGACTCTCTTTTCTTAATGTAATTGGCTCCTTGCTGTTCTGCACTCCCTTTTCTGGTTTTCCTCTCAGAACGCCTTCTCCTAACTACCAGGGCTAATCAACACCTCACACTCTCTAGCAGACCAGTCCGTGTTATTTTCGCCCAGCTCTGACCCTGTCTAGGATGATTTAGTTTACTTTATTGTCTCTCTTTCTACTAACATGAAGCTTCCTGACTTTGGGGAGCCTGTCTACAGAGCCCTCACCTAGAATTGTGTTTGACCCAAAGCTCAATGAGTAGAAAACTTTTCAGACAAATGTTGTGAGTTTGCCTTTACCCCTGGACACAGTTTGAGTGGTTGAAATAGTACAGGACTCTTTAAAGTTCATGTATCAAATACAACAAACATTTTTTTTAATTGTTATAATAAAGATGATGTAGAGAGAGATTCTAGTTACATAAGTCAGGTAAAGAGTGCATTTCTTGCAGAAGTTTACAATAGGGCAAAACCAAGATACATAAGGCCATATAGGATGAGGCTAAATGAAAGGACCTACAGGATATAGAAACAAGAGTCATATAATATGTGATGTTATTCTTAATATACTATGTTATTTCTCATCTCTTTTGTTGTCCATTGGTTATCTCATATTGTTACAGTATTTTGCCTTGTTATCTGATATATTGTATATATATATGTTTATATATGTTTATTGTATATATATTTATTTGGTTATTTGAAATAGGATAGGGAAGGGGGAAAACAAGATGAGGGGCAGGGGTGGGAGGAGGGAAATGGTGACAAAAACATGAGAAAGGGTATCAATGTTTGTGAAGTAATGCACCTTCTATCTGGTGAATATAATGTAATCCTTCTATTAATTACAATAAAAACATATTAAATAAAAATAAAACAGAGCACATTTCTTTTTCTTTTTTCTTTTTTTTTTTTTTTTGCCAGTCCTGGGCTTGAGCTCAGGGCCTGAACACTGTCCTTGGACTTTCTCAAGGCTAGAGCTCTACCACTTGAGCCTCAGCACCACTTCCGGCTTTTTTTCTATGTATGTGGTACTGAGGAATCGAACCCGGGTCTTCATGCATGCTAGGCAAGCACTTTAACCACTAGGCCAAACTCCCGGCCCAGAGCACATTTCTTTTTGGAAAATGTCACCTCTTCCTTCACTTTCTCCCAGTTTTCTCTTTATAACCCCACTCACAAGAAGCACAGTTCGTTTTCAACATAGTGTCTAGTGAGTGCTACAAATAGTGTGTTAGGGCTTTCCAAAAAAACATCAGACTTGCTAAATGCTCAATAATGAAACAGCAAATATGAAGGCTGAATTGTACGCATAACGTTCTTAATGTGCTATGAACAGTTATTTCTTTTCTCTTTTTTTCCTCTTATGGTTAGTCTCATGTAGTCACTGTATCTGACTTTCTTACCTAGTATATTGTATATGCGTTTATTTGTTTATTTGAAATAGGGAAGGAAAGAAGGGAAAACAAGATGATTGGGAGGGGGTGGGAGGAGAGAAAGAGAAACAAAAACATGAGAAGGGGCATCAATGTTCAAAAAGTAATGTGCCCATTACCTGATGAATGTAACTGCAACCCCTCTATATATTACCCTACAATTAAAAAAAATATAAAGAACAAAAAAATGGCTAGGAAGTGGAACTAGAGCCCAAAGTCCTTGAGCAAAAGAGTCACTGATTAATGTAGTCACCAATCACCAATATATATATATATATATATATTTTTTTTTTTTTTTTTTTTTTTTTTGCCAGTCCTGGGGCTTGAACTTTGGGCCTGGGCATTGTCCCTAAGATTCCTTTTGCTCAAGGTTAGCTTGAGCCACAGCACACTTGTGGTTTATTTCTCTTTATGTGATACTGAGGAATCAAATCCAGGCCTTCATGCATGTTAGGTAAGCCCTCTACCACTATGCTACATTTCCAGCTTCAATATATCTTTTATTCCCTCCCACTCCTGGGGCTTGAACACAGGGCCTGGGCACTATTCTTGGGCTTTCTCAAGTGTAGAGCTCTACCACTTGGGCCACAGCACCACTTGCAGCTTTTTCTGTGTATGTGGTACCAAGGAATGAAATCCAGGGCTTCCTGCCAACTAGGCAAGCACTCTCCCCCTAGGCCACACTCCCTTCACCTCCAATATACTTTTTCATATCTACAAAAACAATTGCTTTCTTATGTTAGCATCACTGATAATCTGATATATCAAATTTTAGAGAAAAGCAAATTTTCTTTATTTGCTGCTATACTCCAATGGAGATATGAATTCCTCTAGGTTTTCTCTAAACTGCCATCGGAGTATAGCAGCAAATACAGAAACTTCAATTCTAGCTGCATATTCCACATCTGTTTAGAAGCAAATTTTATTTTCTAAACCCTATCTCTGGTTTTCACACAGAATGTGGCTCATTCTGTGCTAAGAACCTCCCTACTCCTTGCAGGGAAATGAGGAAATCATCTGTTCCTTGAACTTTTGCTTAACTTGTTAGGTATTGGCGCTGACCTGAAGGAGCCAGATGCCTGCCAGTGCACAGCAGTGCTTTCCTCCCATCTGTGTGCTGAGCTCTTCATTGAATTCTCCAGCTGTGTTGCTCTGGGGCCTCTTTGTATAAATAATAATATTGAAATTTCCCAAGAAATATGCCAATTCTTCCTTTCTATTTCCTTGTCTACAAGATATTCAGGGGCCCTGGGCACTGGCCTCCCAGGACCTCCTTCTGTCTCTCCCCTGTTGCAACCTGACATCCCTTCTGGAAGCATCTGACAGCTCTGAAGGCTGATAAATCAACCGGGATTATACCTGATTTCTAAATTCAGTTAGGCGCCACGAAGAGCTTTAGCGGAGGTGTGTGCCATTCCCTGGGAATACCTATACATGATTAATAAAGCAAGACATGCTTTACTAGCTGTTCTAAAAGTTATTTCCCCAGCTAGACCTAAAGGACAGGCATATTCACTGTCGTGCTCATAAGTGTAAATATCCATACTCAGGATTACTTAGAAGGTTAAACACAGAACATGAATCAAGCTAAGAGACAACTCAGGAGGAGCCAGGAAAGCTGGAAGAGGGTAACTATAACACATGGTAAGTATATAGGAGGGCAAGCCAGGTGTGGTGGTTCACACCTGTGATCCTAGCTACACAGGAGGCTGAGATCTGAGGATTGAAGTTCAAAGCCAGCCTGGACACTAAAGAACATGAGACTTGTCTCCAATTAACCACTAGAAAATGGGAAATGAGGCTGTGGCTCAAGAGGTAGGGTGGTAGCTTTGAGTTGAAGAGCTCAGGGACAGCACCCTGGCCCAGAGTTCAAATCCCATGGCTGACAGCCTCCTATAAATAAAGGTTGATGATCAAATTGGGTAGGGAAAGGGAAGAGAAACAGACTGTGAGTGGGAGGGATTAGTGAGAGTTGGGGTCTTGTGGAGAGGATTAACCAGATTGAATATTGTTAAAAGAGACTGTGCCCAGCTATGAAAAAGGACCAGTGGTACCTACTGGGGATGGTATTTCTTAGAAAGATACAGGATGTATGATGGGGGTAGGAGAATTGGAATAACTGTAAAGATTGGAATATACTGTAAACATGTGTAACAATGAACCCATCCCTGACATATGCCTTTTTTTTTTTTTTTTGGCGGTTGTGGGACTTGAACTTTGAGCCTGGGTGCTGTCCCTGAGCTCAAGGCTACTGCCCTACCCCTTGAGCCACAGCACCACTTCCTGTTTTCTGGTGGTTAACTGGAGATAAGAGTCTCATGTTCTTTAGTGCCCAGGCTGGCTTTGAACCACGATCCTCAGATCTCAGCCTCCTGAATAGCTAGGATTATAGGCGTGAGCCACTGTGCCTGGCATTGGGCCAGAAATTTTTTAATTTCTTATTGTTATTATAAAGGTAATGTACAAAAAAGTTCTAGTTACATAAGTCAGGTGTAAGAGTGCAAAAAAGACAATGTCACTCCTTCCCTCATTTTCTCCAAGTCAGAAGCTGGTAGCTCACAGTTGTAATCCTAAATAAATAAATTCCAGGTGCTGGTGATTTATGCCTATACTCCCAGCTACTCCGGAGGCTAAGATCTCAGAATAGAGGTTCAAATCCTGCCAGGCAAGTAAGTCTGTTGGATTCTCATCTCCAAAAATGCCAAAAGTAGAAAAACTCAGGAACAGGGGCCGGGAGTTTGGCCTACTGGTAGAGTGCTTGCGTAGCATGCACCAAGACCTGGGTTCAATTCCTCAGTACCACATACATAGAAAAAAAAGCCAAGTGGTAGAGCTCAAACCTTGAGAAAGTCCAAGGACAGTGCTCAGGCCCTGAGCTCAAGCCCACGACTGACAAAAAAAAAAAAGGAAAACTTAGGGACAGCCCTTAGATCCTGAGTTCAAGCCTTAGGACTAGCACCAAAAGACAAAAGGAGGGAGAGGGAGAGAGAGAGAGAAAGAGAGAGAGAGGGAGAGAGAGACAGAGACAGAGAGAGAGAAGAGAGAACCATTATTAATATAATAAATCACTACCTCATTTAATTCTTTTTGTGTGTATGTGCCAGTGCGGGGGTTTGAACTAGGTGTTGCTTTGTCATTCAAGGCTGGAACTTCATCACTTGCAACACTCTAATTGCTGGCTAATTAGAGATAAGAGTCTCAGACTTTTCTGCCTGGAGTTGGCTTCAAATTGCAATCCTCACATCTCACTCTCCTGAATAGCTATGATTACAAGTGTGAGACACATTTACTTCTTATATGGGTATAAAAAATGTTTATCAAATGAATATCTGTCTATAGTACTTACTAGTAAAACCAAATCTTATCTCTTATTCTTTTTTTCCTTTCTTTTCCTTTCCTTTTTCTTTTTTCTTTTTTTTTTAATGGTGCTGGAGATCAAACCAGGTCCTCAACATCTGGTAGACTGGTGATCTATCATGTAGCTGATAAGTGGGGTTACCCCAGCCCCTTCTTCAGAGTCTTTAAATCATCATATGTTAGGATTGACAGAGGAAAGGTATGAAAGCTGGGTTACCTATTCCCAGTATTTTTATGATAATAATTAATGCTTTTGTCTGTCTATCTATCTATCTATCTATCTATCTATCTATCTATCTATCTATCTATCTATGTCTGAAAAAGACTAGAGCTTGGGCCGGGAGTTTGGCCTAGTGGTTAAAGTGCTTGCCTAGCATGCATGAAGACCCAGGTTCGATTCCTCGGTACCACATACATAGAAAAAAGCTGGAAGTGGTGCTGAGGCTCAAGTGGTAGAGCTCTAGCCATGAGAAAGTCCAAGGACAGTGTTCAGGCCCTGAGCTCAAGCCCAGGACTGGCAAAAAAAAAAAAAAAAAAGACTAGAGCTTAAATTTAGGGCTTTGTTTGGCTTTTTCATTTATGGCTTTACTACTTGAGCCATGCCTTCAATTCTGGATTTTTGTTTTGTTTTGCTAGTCTTAGGCTTAAGGTCAAATCCTGGGTGCTCTACTTAAGTTTCTTCTTCTTCTTCTTCTTTTTTTTTTGTTCGAGACTAGCACTCTACCAGTGCTACTCTACACTTGTGCCACAGCACCATTTCAGTTTGGTTTTTTTCTGAGTAGTTTCTTAGAGATAAGAGTCTCATTGACTTTTCTGCTAGGGCTGGCTTTGAACCTAAATACTCAGCTCTCAGCCTCCTGCCTAGCAAGGATTACAGGCATGAGTCACTGGTACCTAGCTCACTCCTGGATATTTGCTGGTTAATTAATCTCAGGTATTTGTCTGCTTGGGTTTGCTCATCCTCAATCCTCAGACCTCAGCCTTTTGAATAGCTAGGATTACAGGCCTGACTACCAGGGCCCTGCCCCCCCCCCCCCCCATTTGAATCTTAAATGTCATGGCTTTGAAATGACAATTTAAGAGGCTAGGCAGTTTAAATAGCTTCTGTTTCAGAACCAAAATCATGTTTTGGAATGTGCAAGCTTACCTCAATAAATTGGTAATTTATGCACATTTTTTAAAAAGGGGGTGGGGGGAAAGCCCGTGTTCACCATCAGTCCACACTGAATTCGAGAGATGCTTTAACTCAGAGGGAACGCCTTAGGAATAAGGAAATTGCACAGTTGTAATTTTGCACCATAACACAGCATCAGTTCCATTTTCGTTTGCTTTGAAATGTTCAGATGAAAGGCAAGCTGGTATGAATGCAAAACATTATTGCCTGTCTTCTCTTTGAAGGCACAGTTATTTAGTAATCACTCCTATTTAAGTGTGTCTTACTGTTCTATGCATGGTTATACTTCTTGCTCCGGAGGAGAGCAATTCTTATCATAAAAGCCACCTTATTTCAGAATCAGTTAAAATTTTCAGTTAGAAGAAAGTGAAATTATATTTAACAAGAGTAAAAGGCTTTGAGCAAAAAAAAAATGCAAACAAGCTGAAGAATTAAGTTAGGCTGCTTTCTCTTTTTTTTTCTTTTAATAAACTCTCTAAAATCTCTGAGACGATTATGGACATAAAGAGCCTTCATCTCATCTTGTTCTTTATTCCCAGAATCACTAGCGTGTTAGAACTGAAAGCACTCTGGGGAGTTCCACTCACATCTGAAGTGAAGCCCCTGGATACAGAGGCTACAGCTTTGCACAACCGGCCTGAGGGGGTTTGTGGCTAGGAAAAAGCAACTCCTGTGATGTGCCCCAAATGGTGATGCAGATCTCAGCACGACAAAAGTGGAGGTCAGAGGATGGTGAGTTTGAGGCCAACCTGAGCTACATAGCCTGACCTTGTCTAAAACACAAAGCAAAACAAAATTTAAAAGGAAAAGGCATTTGAATCTACCCCAAGTAACATGTTTAATTGGGAGCTGGGCGCTGGTGGCTCATACCTGTAATCCTTGCTCCTCAGGAGATTGATATCTTAGGATCACAGTTTGAAGCCAGCTTGGTGAAGGAACAAAAGACACTGTAGAGAAAGGAAAGAAAGGAAAGTACTTATTACCTGACTCATGTAACTACAATTCCTCTGTATATCACCTTTATGATAACAATAAATAAATTAAGTTTTTTAAAGAGCAGCCTGTGCAGGAAAGTATGTGAAACTCTTGTTTCCAATTAACCACTCAAAAACCAGAAATGGAGCTATGCCTCAATGGCAGAGCATTAGCCTGGAGCAAAATAGCTCTGCGACTACCATGTCAGGAGTTCAAGCTAGGCATACAGCCTGTAGTCACTTTGAGTGTCATAAAAGGGAACAAGAGAAGCTGGGTACTGGTGGCTCATACCTGTAATCCTAAACTACTCCGGAGGCTGAGAGCTGAAGATTGCAGTTCAAAACCATCCCAGGCACAAAAGTCTGTGCAACTCTTACCTTCAATTAACCACCAGAAAACCAGAAGTGGCGCTGTGGCTCAAGTGGTAGCTGTGAGCTGAAGAGCTCATGGACTGTGCCCAGGCCCAGAGTTCAAGCCCCATGTCCGACAAAAAAAATAAAAGGAACAAGAACCAGGTGCAGTGGCTCACCCCTGTAATCCTAGTGACTCAGGAGGCTGAGGTCTGAGGATCACAGTTCAAAGCCAGCCGGAGCACTAAAGACCCTGAAACTCTTATTTCCAATTAACCACTAGAAAACCAGAAGAGGGGCTGTGGCTCAAGTGGTAGGGCGAGAGCTCAGGGACAGTGCCCAGGCCCAGAGTTCAAGCCCCATGACTGACCAAAAAAAAGAACACGAGAGCCAGTTGCCAATAGTTCATAGCTGTAGTCCAAGAACTCCAAGATACTCAGAAGGCCTAAAATCTAAGGATTGCAGTTCAAAGCACGCCTTTGCAAGAAAGTCAAAGAATTTTATCTTTGACCACAAACAAAAACAGAAGTGGAATTGGGGCCCAAATGGTACAATGGTACAGCACCAGCGCTGAACAACAAAGTCCAGGGGAAATTGTGAGGGAGTTTAGCCCCAGTACCAGCACAAACACACAAACGTGTGTGTGTGTGTGTGTGTGTGTGTGTGTGTGTGTGTGTGTGTGTGTGTGTGTGTGTTGGGGGGAGATTGACAAGAATTGGGGCTGAAATGAAGCTCACTGTTCAGCCCTGTAGACTTGATTAGAGTCAGCCAGCCTGTAAGGAGAAATGGTCACTCTTTCCTAATTGTCCACTTAAGTCTTTTCTAAGACAACTTTAGAATGGAGAGCAAACTTTACATGTGCTAATGATGGCCCCAGGACAGACGATTACTTTGGTATTTAGCAGGACTGTGGGCCAACTAGAGAAACCTGATAAGCAAAGAATGGTTCCCCAGAGCACAATTAACAGGGAGGCTAGACGAAACTAATTGGGGGTGAAGCTTAAGGGGAGTAGAGCTGGGGTTTTGGCTAGGGGGTGGAAGGTTTGTTCTCAGTGCTCTAGCACACACACACACACACACACACACACACACACACACACACAGCTTGAGATTTGCAAGATATATTGCCTTTTCTACTCGTGGCTGGTGAGTAAACCATACCTCTACCTCCCAACATTTTGCTGGTTATTTGGAAATAAAGTCTCTGTGATATATTTGCCCATGCTGGCTTCCAACAGAAACCTTCATATCTCAGACCATGTGCTGCTAGGATTACAGCCGTGAACCAGCTTGTGACCATTTTTTAGCTCAAAACTACAATTAAAATTGAGCTAGCTGTAGCAGTCTATATATCTGTAATATCAGCTTTTGGAGGTTGAGGCAAGAGGATCACAAGTTCATTATCAGTCTTTTCTAAAAAGTGACTGAGATCCCATCTCAACAACAGGAAGAAAAGCTGCATCTGAGACGCATGAATAAGAGAAACGTCCAGGGCTGCCTTGGCAGGAAGACTGGAGGTTCCCATGGAAAACAAGCAAGCCCAGCTAGTTCGTGCATACCCGTGATCCTATGGTAGAGGTTGAGCCACAGCACCAAGTGCTCTACTACTAGGCCACACTCCTAGCTCCTCTGAGACTCTTCTCTCCAATAACTACCAGAAAGCTGGAGTTAGAGCTATGGCTCAAGTGGTACAACATGGAGCTTTGAGCACAAAAGCTCAGGGACAGACCAGGAGTTTGGCCTAGTGGTAGAGTGCTCGCCTAGCATGCACGATGCTCTGCGTTCGATTCCTCGGTACTGCGTACACTGAAAACAGCTGGAAGTGGTGCTATGGCTCAAGTGGTAGAGTGCTGGCCTTGAGGAAAGCCCGAGGACAGTGCTCAGGCCCTGAGGTCATGCCCCAGGACTGGCAAAAAAAAACAAAAAAAAAAGCTCAGGGAAAGAGTCTAAGCCTTAGGATGGGGGTGGGTGGGGGGGAAGAGAACTTACTGCAGGCATCATACATAGTAAGATTTCCTGTTTATTCAAGGTGTCACAATTGAATAGTTTTGATTATGTATATGTAAATAAGCATGATTTGTTTTTTGTGAAGTTCTTTTTATTATTAGCATGCACTCATTGTGCAAGATAATGGGATTCACTGTGATATTTTCATAAATTCATTTAATGTATTTTGATCATATTCACTCCATTACCCTCTCTTAACTTTCTTTTCTTCTAATAAATATATGTTAAAACTTCACAAGAGAACATTCACTTATATCTTTAGCGAATGTTACCCTTTGTCATCCGTCCTCCTTACCAGAGGGGAATCTACAAGGGCAATGTACTCGTCTGCTTTTGTCCTGCACTATGTCTTATGCTGAGCACATAATAGCCCTCTGTACCTTTTTATTCACTAATGGAATGAGAGATTCCATTATAAATAGTCTTTAAATTTAGGGTAGGCATTTTGCATTCTATGTCCTGCAGATTCACAAAGGTTTACATTTTACCCTGTCTTTTCAACATTAACCATTTCTGAAGGAATTATTATTATTATTATTATTATTATTATTATTATTTTTGCCAGTCATGAGGACTGAACTCAGGGCCTGAGCACTGTCGTTGGGCTTTCTCAAGGCTAGAACTCTACCACTTGAGCCACAGCACCACTTCCAACTTTTTGCTATGTATAAGGTACCGAAGAATCGAATCTAGGTCTTCATGTATGCTGGCAAGCACTTTTACCACTAGGCCAAGTTCCCGGCCCTAGCGATTATTATTTTTTTAATATGACCTTATGAGTGAATGTAAAGTAGGAATTTCCCTGTGATTTTGTTTTGACAATTTCTCATGTCTTCTATTATTGAACATCTTTTCTCATGTGAATCCAACATTTGTATATTTGTATCTCTCTCTTTTTTTTTTTTTTTTACTCTTCTATTTACCCCACACAGGAGGGACATAAAAATACATTGTGTTATTATGTTTAGTGGGTCTTTTGTTGTTGTTGTTTTTTGTTCTGCCAATCCTAGGGCTTGAACTCAGGGTCTAGGCACTGTCCTTGAGCTTTCCAGAGGCTAGAGCTCTACCACTTGAGCCACAGCGCCACTTCCTGCTTTTTCTGTTTATGTGGTACTGAGGAATCAAACCCAGGGCTTCATGCATGCCAGACAAGCATTCCACCACTAAAACATTCCCAGCCCAGCAACTAGACTTGAGCAAGCAAAGTAAGCAAGTGTAACTACGCTAGTTATCTGCTCCAAGGTTGGAGGAGGGAACCCTAATTACTCCTATTTTACTTTGTTCTGTACTTTCCAGAATCTAAAACCCTAATTAATTGTACTTTATCCAAGATTATATATAAACTTTCACAACCCCAACAAGCCCAATGGAAAGGTACTGTTTTTGTTTGTTTGTTTTAGTTCAAGATTTCAGTAATATTATTTCCAGTTATGTTCAAATACTACTTTGTGTGTGTGTGTGTGTGTGTACATATGCACATGCGAACACAAACACACATGCTTGCAAGTACTGGGGCTTAAACTGAGGGCTTTAACTCCTTGCTTGGCTTTTTCTCTCAAGGTTGCCTCTCTGCCCCCTGAGTCACACCATTGCTTTTGGCTTTTGACTTCTTTCTTTCTTTTTGGTTACTTGCAAATCAATCTCATAAACTGGATTGCTCAGGTTGTCTCTGAACTGTGACCCTCAAACCTCAGTTGCATTAGGAGCTAAGATTACAGTCACGAGCCACCAGTGCCCCTTAATTGAATAAATATTTTAAACCAAATTTTAGTAATCGACTTTGCATTTAGAATGGCAGCTGCTTCATTTCTAATTAATTTACTTTATTGTTATAGAGAGGATATGAGTGAGGTAACAAGTAGATTTCCTTTCATGCAGTATCTTCTGTACCCTCACTCTCTCCCAGTTCCTCCCTCCCGTCTCCACCCAGGAGTAGTATAGTATAGTTTTCATCGGCATCCAATGAGCTATACTGCTGAACTCTTCCATCCTTTGTCCTTGGAGTTCTGTACCTTCCCCTCAACCCTTCTGAATGATATTTGGGGGAGGGGGGTCAGTCATGGAGCATGGTGGATATGTTCTTCAGCTCAAGGCTAGCGCTCCACCACTTTGAACCACAGCATCACTTCTGGTTTTCTGGTGGTTAATTGGAGATAAATCTCAGGGCTTTTCCTGCTTAGGCTGGCTTTGCACTTCAGTCCTCTGATCTTAGCTTCCTGAGTAGCTGGGACTGCAGGTGTGAGCCACCAGTGCCCAGCTGCTAATTCATCTTATTTTAGTTTAGTTTAGTTTTTGCCAGTCCTGGGGCTTGAACTCAGGGCCTGTCCTTGGGCTTTCTCTAGGTCAGAGCTTTACCACTTGAGCCACCACCCCACTTCCAGCTTTTTCTTCTATGTATGTGGTACCAAGGAATCGAACGCAGGTCTCCGTGCATGTTAGGGAAGCACTCTACCACTAGGCCAAACTCCAAGCCCCCTTCATCTTATTTTTTAATGGTTGGTGCAATGCTTTCCTAAATGCGTTCCTTCAGCCTTTCTGGTGCCGGGAAAGCATTCTAGCACTGTGTATATCCTCAGTCCTTTTCTTTCCTCCCTCCCTCCCTTCCTTCTTTTCTCCCTCCCTTCCTTTTCTTCCTTTCTTCCTCTTGTGTAGGTAATACTGAGGAATCGAACCCAGGGTTTTGTACATGTTAAGCAAGTACTCTACTTCTAGGCCACACTCCTGGCCCTTCCTCTTTCTTTCTTTTTCTTTTTTCTTTTTTTTTTTTTTTCAGTTGTGGGGCTTGAACTATTGGCTGGCACTGTCCCTGAGCTCTTCAGCAAAAGGCTAGTGTTCTACCACAGCGTGCCACTTCTGCTTTTCTAGTGATTAATTGGTGATGGGTATCTCAGATTTTAGTGCCTGGGCTGGCTTTGAACTGTGATTCTCAGATCTCACCCTTCTGAGTAGTTAGGATTATAGGCATGAGCCACCAGCACCCAGCCCCTTCCTTCGTTCCTTTACTTTCTTTTCTTTCTTCCTTCCCCTAATTCCCACCCACAAGTTGTATAATTTATTTTCAGCACAGTATCTACTGAATACTACTGCTGTATTTGTTCTCTCCAGTTCCAGCTTTTTGGTGGTTAATTGGCAATAATAATCCCATATGTGCCTAGAAGAACTAGTTACCAAACTTGATCCTCATATATCAGGATCTGAATACTTAGAATTACTAGTACTACTATCTGGCTTACTAGAAATTTTTGGAGAAAAAGTTTTAGTTTCCAAATCAGATCGGACTTGAACTGTTTTTGTTTTTGTTGTTGTCTGTTTGTTTTGGTAGGCTGTAGTGCTTGAACTCAGGGCCTGGCCGTAGATTCTACTTTGGGTATAGTTAATTGGAGATACAAGTCTTATGGTTGTTCTGGCTCTAGCTTGATTTCAAACATCCATCTTCAGATGCTAGCTCCTGAGTCGCTGGGATTACAGGTCTGAGCCATTCCAGTGCCCTTGAACTTTTTTTTTTCTTTTTTTGTATGTCGTGGGGCTTGGACTCTGGGCCTGGGAGCTGTCCCTGAGCTCTCAACTCAAGGCTACTGCCCTACACCTTGAGCCACAGCACCACTTCCGGTATTCTAGAGGTTACTTGGAGATAAGAGTCTCATGGACTTTTGTGCCAGGGCTGGTTTGAACCACGATCTTCAGATCTCAGGCTCCAGGGATAGCTAGGATTTCAGGTGTGAGCTACCAACAAGCCCAGATTCCTTGAACTATTAATCCTGTCTGTTCTTGCCAAGTAAAGAGATTACAGGAAATGCGGACCACACCTTCATGAGGTAACAAAATCCAGTTTAAATCCCAACTCACTGCTTCTAAACACAGGAAATCCCTTCCATTTCAGATACTTACTAACTTACCAGGGAGGAATGCTCTAGGTGCATTTTTCAAATTCCTGTTTACTAAAGAACATCTTGAACACATTCAGAATAGGTAACTTTGATCCTACCCACGTATTCACCCAAGTAACCAATAAAAATTTATGCAGGACTGGTAATGTAGCTTAGTGGTAGAGTGCTTGGCTAGCATGTGTAAAGCTCTGGGTTCAATTCCTCAGTATCATCTAAATAGAAAGGCCAGAAGTGTTGCTGTGGCTCAAGTGTTGGAGTGCTTGCCTTGAGCAATGGAAGCTCAAGGACAGTACTCAGGCCCTGAGTTTCAGCACCAGGGCTGGCAATAAATAATAAAGTTTATACACACCTCAGTTATATGCAAAATGGGTAATAATGGCATCTGATAACAGAGTTATTAAAAATAGAATTTGATACATAAAAAAGACTAAAACCTTTACAAATTATTATGAGGGCTGGGAATTTGGCCTAGTGGTAGAGTCCTTGCCTAGCATTCATGAAGACCCGGGTTCGATTCCTCAGTACCACATATATAGAAAAAGCTGGAAGTGATGCTGTGGCTTAAATGGTAGAGATCTAGCCTTGAGAAAGCCCAAGGACAGTGCTCAGGTCTGAGTTTAAGCCCCAGGACTGGCAAAACTAATATATATAGTGAGACCAAGAGTGTGATCTAGTGATAGAGTGCTTGCCTAGTATGCAGGAAGCCCAGGGTTTGATTCCTCAGTGCCGAATACTTGTGGGGAAAAAGCCAGAAGTGGTGCTGTGGCTCAAGTGGTAGAATGCTAGCCTTGAGAATGCCCAAGGATAGTGCCTAGGCCCTAAGTTCAAGCCCCAGGACTAGCAAAAACAAACAAACAAACAAAAAATATATATATATATATAATATATATATAATGAATAGCTTGCAGCTAATCCTAGCTACTCTGGAGGCTGAGCTCTGAGGATTACAGTTCAAATCCAGTCCCCGCACAATAGTCCATGAGACTTATATTCAATTAAGCACTAGAAAACGCTAAGTGGCACTGTGGCTTAAGGAGTAGGGTAGTAGCCTTGAGCTGAAGAGCTCAGGGACAGCGCCCAGTCCAAGTTCAAGCCCCATGAGCAACCAACCAACCAAAAAAAAAAAACCCAATAATAATAACAATAATAAATAAATAAAAAGTTAAGATGGAATTTCCTGGGCAAGAGGCAGAGTCCTCAGAGTTCCATATCCTGCACAATAAACTAATTAAAGAGGCTGAGATCAGAGGTTTGAAGTTCAAAGCTCACCCTGACAGCAAAGGCCCTGGGACTTTAACCTACAATTGAGCAGCAAAAAGATGGATGTGGGTATGTGGCTCAAGTGGTAAAGCACCATGACAGATAGATAGATAGATACACAGACAGACAGATAGATAATGAAATGATTGAATCTGAAATTCATGAAAATGGAATGCTCCCCGTACAGAAGAGCTTGAATTTTATGGTTTTTCTAAGTTCCACCATTAGATCCTCTCCCATATCCTTTTCAGAAGCAACTTTTGCTTTTGGCTTTGGACACACGCTAAGTGTTCAACCTCCCACCGTCCTGTGGAACCACAGCTTGGATAAACGGTTCCAAAAGTGCACAGAAGAGGGCCCAGAATGGTTTTAAGAATTCCCACCCCAGGCTGGTAAGGAAGTCAGCCCAGAATTGTAACCTGCAGGAGCTGTGGGGGCGGGGGCGGGGTGGGCGGAGGGGGCGGAGAGGGGGAGGGGAGGGAAAGAAGGTAGGAGCCACAGGAAGTGGGAGGAGATTTCTCCAAGGAGGCTCTTAGGCTGGGGGCCATTTGGAAGCCGGGAAACCTTTTTAACCCTTCCAACTTCTTGACTGAGCATGGAGAACAGTAGAAGCAAGGAGGTAAGTACCGTGGTGGTGGGTTGTTCTCTGTCATCGTGGGTCTTGGGGTCTCTCTGCTCTTGACCTCACTAGATCTTTCTTGGGGATGGGAATGGGGAGGGGTTCCCAGTGCAAGAGAGGACTGGGAAGGAAAGTCGCATACGGGTAGTGCTTCCTGGCCTGAACTAGGCCCTGGTTTCCATCCCCAGCACCCGAACACTCCTCCCCCCCAACAAACCTCAAGCTACCTCTGCTAGGACAGAGAAGACGAAAATACGGGTCTCTGCTGTGGTGGGTTTCTGTTGTGATTTTGAAGGAACGTTTTGGGGGATTTTTTTTTTGTATTTTTATTGTAATTAATAAAAGGGTTACATGATATTTGCCAGATAAAAGGTGCATTAATTCACATACATTGATACCCTTTCACATGTCTTGGTACCCATTACCCTCCCCCCACCCCCCACCCTGGGGGGATTTTTTTAAATTTATTTTTGTTGGTGTCTTGGGGCTCCAGCTCAAGGCCCAGGCTCTGTCTCAGAAAGTTTTTGCTTAGGGTTAGTGCTCTGCCACTTGAGACACAGCTTCACTTCCAACTGTGTGTGTGTGTGTGTGTGTGTGTGTGTGTGTGTGTGTGTGTTTACAGAGGCTTTTTTCCCCCTCTGCCATTACTAGGACTTGAACTCAGGGCTTGGAAGCAGCCTTTTCACTGGTGCCCTACCACTTGAACCAAAGCTCCATTTCCAAAATCTTGGTGGTTAACTGAAGATAAAAGTCTCAAGTTCTTTTCTTCTTGCCAAGTCTGGCATCAAATCTCAACCTCAGATCTAAGCCTCCTCAGTATCTAGGATTACAGGCAATGAGTCACCAGCTCACTGCAATGAGCTTTTTGGAGGGGGTGGTTGAGCTGAGGCTTGGTACCAAAAGGACTCACTGCTCCCTTTTCTTTGCTAAGAATACAATAAACCAGGGTTCTCATACCCAGGAAAACAGGCTAAGAGAAAAGCAAAGCAGGCTGATAATGTGGCTTACTGGTATAGTGCTTGCCTAGCATGTATGAAGCCCTGGGTTCAATTCCTCAGTACCACATACACAGAAAAGGCCAGAAGTGGTGTTGTGGCTCAGGTGGCAGAGTGCAAGCCTTGAGCAGAAAAAAAAAAGCTCAAGGACAGGTTCCCAAGCCTTGAGTTCAAGCCCCAGCACTGACCCCCTCCCCCAAAAACAAAACAAAACAACAAAAAAAAAACTCCTCTATCTTACAAGTAGTCATAATTTACCTGTTTTAACTTTAGGAACCCAGTGAGGCACAAAAGTGAAGGCTTAGTGAAAGGATTATGCAAATCTTAAGTTTAAATATAAATGTGGAAGTGGAATAGAGATGTAAAAGTGCCACACATATGTTAATCTGTCTCCATCCCAACCCCTGAGGGTTGATGGGGAAGGGCTGAGCTTTGTGATTCTTGGACCTGAGATTGCCTTTGTGTTTACATTCCCCCAAGCTTGTTTGCCCTTAACCTTGGGGTAGGAGGTGAGAACTCAGCTTCTACCTTTTGTTCAGTTGTCCCTTAGTTTTTTTTGCTCAAGGTTGATGTTCTTCTCATTGGAACTACAGCTACACTTCTGGTGCTGCTTAATTGGAGATATGACTCTCCAATGGCTGACATTTGTAATTGTGGCTATTCAGGAAGCTGAGATCAGGGATCAGAGTTTGAAGCCAGCCCAGGCAGAAAAGGATGTGAGATTTTATTTATTTATTTTTTTATGTTTCCAGATCTGGGGCTTGAACTCAGGCCCTGAGCACTGTCCTTGGGCTTTCTCAAGGCTAGAGCTCTACCACTTCACTTGAGCCACTGCTGGCTTTTTTCTATGTATGTGGTATCCAGGTGTCGAAGTCTGCTGTTTGTAAATGCTACCCAAGCATTTACTCTACCACTAAGCCTAACACCCAGCCCCAGGAATGTGAGATTCTTATCTCCATTTAACCACCAGAAAACTGGAACTGGCACTGTGGTTCAGAGTGTAAGCACCAACCTTGTGGGCAAAAATCTCCACAATAGTGCCCAGGCCATGAGTTCAAGCTTCATGACTGACCCATCTCCCCTCAAAAAAGAAAAAAAGAATACCATGAGTTTTTATGCTGGGGCTGCTGGCTTGGAATCTTGATCTTCATATCTCAGCTTTTTTGAGTAGCTAGAATTATAGGTGAGAGAGACAGGTATACCTTCTAAAAGTAAAGAGAGGCCTCATGCAATTTTATTTCTGTTTAAAAAAAAGCCTATCAGACTCGATCCTCACTCAGTCTCCTGAGTGGCTAGGATTATGGGTGTGAGCCACTGGCTCCCTACCCCATTACCTCTTCTGTTCCTTTTAATTCAGTAAACTCATGACTGAACATTTGCAGTACCAGGGGGGGAAATCCCACCTTTTTGTGGGGGGAGGATTGTGTGATCAGTAGAAGTGGTGCTGTGGCTTAAGTGCTAGAGCCCTACCCTTGAGTCCAAAAAGGCTCAGGGACATCACTTAGGCCCTGAGTTCATGCCCTAGGATTGGCAAAAGATAGATAGATAGATAGATAGATAGATAGATAGATAGATAGATAGATAGATAATAAAGGGATGGATTTGACACCAGTGGCTCATACCTGTAATTTTAGTTACTCAGGAGGTTGAGATCTGAGGATTGTGAACTGAAGTCAGCACAGGTAGAGAAGTCCAAGTTTAATTGGAGGTTAATTAAACAGCAAAAATCTAAAAGTGGAACTATAGCTGAAGTGCTAGAGCACCAGCCTTGAGCTAAAATGCTAAGGAACAGTAATCAGGCCCTTAGTTTTTTTTATTTTCTTTTTTTTTTCCTCCATTTCAACCCCCCCCCCTCCCCCCCCCCCGCCCCAGTCATGAGGCTTGGACTATGGGGCCTGGGCGCTGTCTCTGATCTCTTTAGCTCAAGGCTACAGACCTACCCTTAGAGCCACAGCACCACTTCTGGTTTTCTAGTGGTTGAAAGTTATTGAGAGTGAACTGCACACTCTAGCCAAGTGCACTTACTGCTACTTGGAGACAATGTGAGTTAGCTTGTAGCAGAAGAAACTAGAGCAGTAACTAACCAGTTCCTCTGTCCCCAGTCAAACAAGAAGTTGAAGCAAGAAGACCAACCAAGTACATCATTGGGAAGAACATCATCGAAAGGAAGAAAACGAGGTAAATGAGTGGACAGCCACAGCTAAGATATCTACAGATCACCCCCCCCCCCAAAAAAAAAAAAAAAAACTTGGGAAATTTTTTTGAAGACACAGTAAAGAAGTCTCTCCATTCTACTTTCTACTCTCCTGAACTTCCTTTGAAGCCCAAATTAGTCCCAGCCTACTTTTTGTTGTAGTCGGACAAAGCAAAAACATCCCTTTCCTGTCCTTAAACTTCCAGACCACATACTTGGTTCTGAAAGTAAGTGAAGATATGGCCTAACCTTGACAAAAGATGGGGATGAAGACTGCTGTGGCCGCCATTGATAATTTGCATGTGATAATTGTTTTCTCCCCACCCCCCACCACTCTTTTGTTGTTGTTCATTGTGGGGATTCAGCTCAGGCCTGCACCAGTCCCTGAGCTTTTGAGCCACAGGACACTTCTAGTTTTCTGGATTAATCGGATATAAGAGTCTCACAGACTTTCATGCCCAGGCTGGCTTTGAATGGGGATCCTCAGATCTCAGCCTCCTGAGTAGCTAAGATTACAGGCATGAGTCACTACCCCCAGCTGCATAGGATAATTGCTATACCATTAGGCACAGTTTGTGTGTTTCTCTGGGTGTGTGTGTATGTATGTGTGTGTTACACATTAGTCAAACACGCTTCAATTAAGGTATAACCCCAATATCTCTGAACATTGCTAGAACTTTAAATGTTTCCTGTACATCAACCTAGATTTTGTGAATGGAATGTTTCACGAAGGAGCAAATGCTTGTGAGTTGTGGGAAGTTTTAAAAAGCAGAATTGAGATTTTGAAGTTTTGAGCCTTAGATTTTCTATTGCTTGGAAGTTTTATTTTGTTTTTCGGCCAGTCCCGAGGCCTGAGCTCAAGGCCTGAGCACTCTTCCTTAGCTTCTTTTGCCCAAGGCTAGCCCTCTACCACTTGAGCCACAGCACCACTTCTGGGTTTTTCTGTGTATGTGATACTGAGGAATCGGTCTTCATTCATGCTAGGCAAGCACTAAGTTACAATTCTAGCCCTATTGGAAATTCTTTGATCTTTGGGTATTTATTATTGTATAACTCTTTGAACGTGAGAGCTGGAGTATGAAAAAATCCTTGATCAAACTTTTGAAAATCTCAGGCCACACAAATGTTAATACCTTTTTATTTGGGGGTGGGGGTGGGTCATGGGGCTTAAACTTGGGCACTGTCCCTGAGCTCTTCAGCTCAAGGCTACCACCCTTCCCCTGGGCCTGGGCATTGTCCTTGTGCTCTTCAGCTCAAGGATACCTTCCTACCCTTGAGCCAAGCCCCACTTCCAGTTTTCGGGAAATTGGAAATAAGAGTCTCACAGTCTTTAGTGTTTGGGCTGGCTTTGAACAGAGATCCTCAGATCTCAGCTTACTGAGTAGCTAAGATTATAGGCTTGAGCCAAAGCACCCAGCTGATTACCTTTTTTTATCCCATTCTTTAGATTCTTCTTCCACCAAGAAGGACGAGGAAGGCAAGACACCGACACCTAAAAAGAAGACCCCAATTCCTCCTCTACCCCGTGAACTACCTCCAGTCAACTTGCTCCACAGAGACATTTTGCGAGCCTGGTGCCAAAAGTTGAAAGTCAGCAGCAAAGGACCGGTGAGGGCTCAGGTGGGAGGCCTGCTCCCTGGAGGAGGAGGCCCTACCTTCCACTAACCGTTTTCTTTTTTTTTTTTTTTTAGAAATTAGAGGCTTATAAGCGAATTTGCCAGAAAGCTTACCCAGATCAACAGGTGAGTAACTTCTTTTTGTTGTTGTGGGTAATGGCCATGGGGCTTTAACTCAGGACCTGTACTACACTGTTCTAAAACTTTTCTGTTCAGGATTAGCACTCTACCACTTTGAGCCATGGCTCTGCTTCCAGTTTTGCAGTGGCTAATTGGAAATAAGAGTCTCCTGGGTTTTCCTGCCTCAGATGGCCTTGAACTGTGATCTTCCCATCTCACCTTCTGAGTAGCTAGGATTACAGGCATGAGCCACCACCACCCTAAAGGAGCCTGGGCTCTGTCCCTGAGCTTTTTTTTTTTTTTTTTTTTTTTGCCAGTTGAGGGGCTTGAACTCGGCCTGAGCACTGTCCTTAGACTTTTCTCAAGGCTAAAGGTCTACCACTTGAGCCACAGCACCACTTCCAGCTTTTTTCTGTGTATGTGGTACTGAGGAATGGAACCTGGGTCTTCATGCATGCTAGTCAAGCACTCTATCACTAGGCCCCTGAGCTTCTTTTTACTCTACCATTTGAGCCATAACAACACTTCTGGCTTTTTCTATGTATATGATATTGATGAATTGACCTAGATGAAACTCGAGCTTCATGCTTGCTAGGCAAGCACTCTACCACTAAACCACATTCCTAGTCCCAGGAAACTCTTTTTTAATTTTTAGCCAGACCTCGGGCTTGAACTCAGGGCTTAAGCACTGAGCTTTCTCAAGGCTAGAGCTCTACCACTTGAACCTCAGCACCACTTTCGATTTTTTTCTATGTAGCTGGTACCAAGGAATCAAACCTGGGTCCTTGTGCATGCTAGGCAAGCACTCTGCCACTAGGCCAAACTCCCAGCCCCCAAGAACCTTTTTTTTTTTTTTTTTGCGGGGCGGGGGGGTTTATAGGGCTTGAACTCTGAGCCTAGGTGCTGTTCCTTATCTCTTCAGCTCAAAGCTACCGCCCTACTCCTGGGCTTGAGCCTCAGCCCCGCTTCTGGTTTTCTAGTGATTCATTGGAGATGAGTCTCTTGGTCTTTAGTGCCTGGGCTGGCTGTAAACTGAGATCCTCTGATCTAAGCCTCCTGAGTAGCTAGGATTACAGGTGTGAGCCACTGCGCCCACCTTAAGAAACTTGTTTTTAAGGTGAAGACTCATTGCTCTACCAGATCTCAAAGTCATGAGCTCACAGCTTCCTGATTAAATGAGATTAGGAGCAAGTGCAACCTGCTCAGTGCAAGAGTAGTTACAATCTGTTAGCAGCTGGGGGGAATATGTATTTTATTGTTTAATATTGCTTGTTTAAAATAGTCTTGGTGACTGTACCAGGCTTTCCTCAACCCATGAGCCCATATACTTGATAACATTTAACTTCTTATTATCTTCTATATTAGCAGTATTTGCAGAATATTCCCAGCACAGCAAAAGAGGCCAGGATTAAGAGTATCCGCAAAAGATCACAGAACATGGACCAGGAGCAAATATCAGAGAAGCAGTTGTGTTCTGAGGGGACTTGTTCCCTTGAAGTTCCCCCTGTCACTGAGGAGCAGTTGGCTATCATTCAGAACCCCCCAGATTTCTATGAAGAAGTTAGTACCACTGTAGTCAACACTCCGGCCCCTGAATCAGTGTTGGCTTCCTGGTCCAGGATAGCAGCCAATGTCGGGAATGTGGAGGAAGTGGTGGCAGAGGCACCCAAAGAAGCCCCTGGTAAGTCCTGCTTGGAGAAGTTCTGGTCTTTTTCATAAGGAAATGAGTTCAGTTAACCTTGATTTCTAGTAACTATTGGAGGGGTCAGCTCACGGACTAGTTATTTCCAGACCCCATTCTCTGTTTTCTAATTGCAGGCGGGGGCAGAAGCTGAGATTCTTGAGTTTCTCATGATTTCCCAGGCACTAATGAGAATGGTATAGATCCTATCTTGAAAACCATCCTTCTCCATTGTTGATGGTACTGAGAGGGACAGCGGTACACTCATTTCTTCTCCTTTCTTTAAGAAATGTAAAGGCTGGCCGGAAATTTGGCCTAGTGGTTAAAGTGCTTGCCTAGCATGCATGAAGACCCAGGTTCAATTCCTTGGTACCACATATATAGAAAAAACCGGAAGTGGTGCTGAGGCTCAAGTCGTAGAATTCTAGCCTTGAGAAAGTCCAAGGACAGTGCTCAGGCCCTGAGCTCAAGCCCAGGACTGCCAAAAAAAAAAAAAAGAAATGTAAAGGCAAGATCTAAAAATCAACTGTTTAGGTGTGAGTCCTGGGTCTCCTCCACCTACGAAGTGATAGCAGCAAGTTCTTTGAAACTGCTTCCCCACAGCCAGGCACCAATGGTTCGTGCCTATAATCCTGCATACTTTGAGGCTGAACTCTGGGGGTTGTGGTTTGATGCCAGCCTAGATAGGAAAGTCTGTGGGATTCTTACCTCCAGTTAGCCAACAAAAAACCAAAACTGGTGGTGTGGCTCAAAATGGTAGAGCACCAGCATTAAACAAAAAACTAAGGGATAGTTCAAGTCCCAATGCTAGCACAGAAAAACATCCCGTTTCCTAAGTATAAAATAGAGAGCAAACCCCATGTTGGCTGGACACCATTGGCCCAAGCCTGCTACACTGGAGGCTGAGATCTGAGGATCACAGTTCAAAGCCAGCCCAGCCTATGACACTCTTAATTAACCACCAGAAAATCAGAAGTGGTGCTGTGGCTTAAAGTGGTACAACACTACCCTTGAGCCAAAGAACGGAGGGACAGTACCCAGGCCCTGAGTTCAAGCCCCGTGACCAATAAATAAATAGCTAGCATGTTGTAAGAATTATTGGGAATGTAGGGGCCAGGAGTTTGGCCTAGTGGTAGAGCGCTTACCTAGCAAGCATGAAGACCAGGGTTCGACTCCTCCGTACCACATACCTAGAAAAAAGCTGTAAGTGGTTCTATGGCTCAAGTAGGAGAGCTCTAGCCTTGAGAAAACCCAAGGACAGTGCTCGGGCCCTGAGATCCTTTTAATTTTTAGGGTACTCTGATTTTTTTCCCTTGGTGCCAGTCTTAGGGAATTCATATCCATGCTGGCTGACTTGCTGTCATGATCCTCAGATCTTAACCCTCCCGAGTAGCTAGGATTGCATGTGTGAGCCACCAGTGCCTAATTAGATGGTCTGATTTTTTTTTGTTGGATGTGTGTAATAAGCTCATAGGTCATTTACTTTACATATAATAATCTAGTGTTCTACCACTGAGATGCATCCACAGTACTATCATCTTTAATAAGTTGTCTTTAATAAGTTGTTTGCTTGTGTATTAGTACAGAGGTTGAACTTAGCACCTTGCATTCTTAAGGCTTTTTCTTTCTTTTTTGCTCGTCTGGCTCTTTACCACTGGGGCCAAACCTACTTTGCCTTAATGTGTGTGCATGTGAGCTCGTGCACGTGTGTGTGAGTGTGTGTGTATGTATACATGTGCAGGCAAATGTATGCATGCTTTTTCCTTTTAGGTCAGTCTTGGGGCTTGAACTGAGATCCTGGGTGCTGTCCATGAATATAAACTTTTTTTGTTTTTTTGTGGGTATTGGGGCTTGAACTCTGGGCCTAGGCACTGTCCCTGAACTCTTAGAGCTCAAGGCTACCACCCTACCCCTTGAGCTAAGCCCCATTCCCCATTTTCTAGAAGTTAATTGAAGATAAGCGTCTCAGGTCTTTTTGTGCCTGGGCTGGCTTTAAACCTTGATCCTCAAATCTCAGCCTCTTGAGTAGCTAGGATTACAGGCGTGAGCCGCAGCACCACTTCCCAGTTTTGTTTTGTGTTTAATTCACTCAGCTTGGCAGAGGTTTCTATATTATTTTCTTTTTTTTTTTTTTTTATTGTATTTGGTAAAAGGGTTACATGATATTTGCCAGGTAGAAGGTGCATTAATTCACATACATTGATACCCTTTCACATGTCTATATTATTTTCATTCATTCATTCATTCATTTTGTTGGTTGTGGGACTTGAATTCCCAGCCTGGGCGTTGTCCCTGAGCTCTTCAGCTCATGGCTACCACCCTACCCCTTGAGTCACAGCCCCACTTCTATCTGCCTGGCTACCTTAACAGTTTGTTTTGGTTTTCAATCTTACATATAAAGGTGATTTACAGAGGATTGCAGTCATGTGTCAGGTATTGTGCACGTTTCCTTTTGTTCTTAGAAGTTTCAGTTGGAATAAGCCACTTCCCTAGAAAAGAACACAGAATGAAGATGATTTGGGGTACTGGGTTCCTGTGTTGGGACTGATACCTGAGAAAGGCAGTACGGAACTGGCCAGGACCCTGCTGTGAGCTTGTAGACCCAGTCAGTGTGTTGACATTTAATCTCTTCTTCTGCAGGGGACAAGTGGTGTGTGGTCCATGGGCGAAGTATGCCTGCAAATACTGAAGGCTGGGTTCAGCTGCGGTTTCACGCTGGACAAGTCTGGGTGCCTGAGAAGAAAGGAAGAGTCAGCGCTCTCTTCCTCATTCCGGCCTGTACCTTTCCACCCCCACACCTGCAGGACAATATGCTATGCCCCAAATGTGTTCACAGGTAATTAATTATCTAGTGTTTACCAGAAGACGAGAAGCAGGCATTTAATTTTTTTTTCCCCTGCCCGAAGCTTGAAGTCAGGACCTAGGTGCTGTCCTGTTCTCTTGTTTCTCAAGGCTAGCACTGTACTATTGTGACAAAGCACCACTTCTGGTTTTCTGGTGGGTAATTGGAGATAAGAATCTCACAGACTTCCCTGCCTGGGCTGGCTTTGAACGATGATCCACAGAGATCTCCAGCTTATGCCTTGCCAGGATTACATGTGTGAAGCCACCAGCACCAGGCTGAATATACAGCATGTTTTTTGTTTGTTTGTTTGTTTGTTTGTTTGTTTTTGGTGAATCATGGGGCTTGAACTCTGAGCCTGGGCATTGTCCCTGAGCTCTTCAGCTCAAGGCTAACGCCCTACCCCTTGAGCCACAGCCCCACTTCCATTTTGTAGTGATAAATTGGAGATAAAGAGTCTCACCATCCTTAATGCCCTAGGGTCTCAAGGTCTTTTTGCCCCTGGCTGGCTTTGAATCTATCCTCAGCTTCCTGAGTAACTTGGATTAGGATTACACAAGAATACAGGCATGAGCCACCAGGCTGAGTCACCGCTCTGGGCCCCTACAGTTTTGAGAGAGTGTGTGTGTGTGAGAGAGAGACAGAGACAGAGAGAGAGAGAGAGAGAGAGAGAGAGAGACAGAGACAGAGAGAGAGGGATAGGGCTTGAACTCAGGCCTGGGCTCTTCAACTCTACACTTGACCAAGCCCCACTTCCCATTTTCTAGAGGTTAATGGGAGATAAGAGTCACTGGCTCTTTTTTCTTTTTGTGATTAATAGAAGGGTTACATTATATTCACCAGATAGAAGGTGCATAACTTCACAAACATTGATACCCTTTCTCGTGACATGGTCCCCATTTCTCTCCCACCCTCCCCCCACTTATCTTGATTTCCCCCTTCCCTATCCAATTTCAAATAACCAATTAAGTACTTATAAAATATATCAGATAACAAGATGAAATATTGTAGCAGCATGAGATAACCAAGGGATGGCAAAAGAGATGAGAGATAACATAGTACATTAAGGACAACAGTCATTGATTATATGGCTTTTGTTTCCTTATCCTGGAGGTCCTTACATTTAGTGTCATAATATTTGGCCTAATGTCTCTAGATTTTGTTCTATTGTCAATCTCTGCTAGGAGAGCCCAAGGTGAGTCACTGGTTCTTTTGTGGCTTTGAACCATAATCCTCAGATCTCAGCCTCCTGAGTAGTTAAGATTACAGGTTTGAACCATCCCCCCTTCCCCCCAAACCGGGCTCCAATTTTTTTCTTTTAGGTGCAGTTTCATTGGAATTTTGACGTGGGGATTCCTTGACTATTTAATAGAATTAGCATCTTGGTCCGTGTCATTACTATTGGCTATTAAGAGGATGAAATTTGATTCTTGGTTTCCATCTTACTAAATATAAACATTTCTTTTTTTTTTTTTTTTTTTAAGAAACAAGGTGTTAATTAAGAGCCTCCAGTAAAATGTTAGAACACTGGAATGAAGGAACCATCCACTGGCTTCCTGGCTGCCTTTTTGATGCCACCTGCTTTCAAGGAATGGCTGATCTTGGAGTGGCAGCCATCACTTGAGGAATGACCTGGAAGATGTCACTTACCACGGGAACCTGGGCCTGGACGGTACTTGTACCACTACCACCCACCAGAAAAGAGCTGTCAAGTTTACCGGGCAGACCCTCAAGTTCATCTCAAGTTCATTTCCCAGTCCATGGAGATAGCTGCACCTCCCTTTCTGTGAAGACCAGAGTGTGCTGTGTGTGTGTGTGTGTGTGTGTGTTTCAAGCAGGCCCTGGGACAGGGCTGCAGGGACTTCTAGTCTGTGACTGCTATTCTGTGACTGTTATAGCAGATGTAGTCTATTCTATTCTAAACTTCACTGGAAGGCCTTTCTGGGCTCAAGGCTAGCACTCTATACCACTTCCTGTTTGGTTAATTACAGAGTCTCGTGGACTTTAATGCCCAGGCTGGCTTTGAACTGTGATCCTCAGATCTCAGCCTCCTGAGAAGTTAGAATTACAGGTGTGTGCCACTGGGCCCGGCTATCAGAAGATTTTTATTAATACTTTTTTTCAATTCCATTGGAAGGTTTTGCCCAAGTCTGGGGTTTCTTCCATGCTCTTCTGACTTCCATAACCCCAAGTTGTATTATAGTGTTTTCTTTAGCGTGTAGAGTTTGCTCTTGTTTTCTTTTTGTAATAAAACGTTATACAAAATCTGGTTCTGAGTTTTTGTACTTTTTAACTTTTTGTTTTCTCATACTGTGATATCATTTCCCTTAGGGAAAATGGCCTAATACATAGGAAATCGGAAACCAGGTGCCACTCCAATGACTGGCTCATTCCTGTAATGCCTCGCTAGCTACCAGGGGCTGAGATTGGAGGCTCAGTTCAAAGCAAGCCCTGGTTGGAAAGTCCCTGAGATCTTATCCTCAGGTAATCAGCAAAAAGACAGAAGTGACTCAAGTGGTACAGCCCTCGCCTTGAGCTTCTTTTCCTCAAGAACAGGCTCTCTTGGGACCGGGAGTTTGGCCTAGTGGTTAAAGTGCTTGCCTAGCATGCATGAAGACCCGGGTTCGATTCCTCGGTACCACATACATAGAAAAAAGTCGGAAGTGGTGCTGAGGCTCAAGTGGTAGAGCTCTAGCCTTGAGAAAGTCCAAGGACAGTGCTCAGGCCCTGAGCTCCAGCCCAGGACTGGCGGGGAAAAAAAAAGCAGGCTCTCTTGAGTTCCAGCTCTAGGAGCTACACAGTAACAAAGCAAAGAACCAAGAGAATCCTGGCTGAGCCAAGATGCACTACCCACTGACCCTATTGTACAGGCTTGGATGTTGCTGTGCACCTCCTTCTCCCCCACTACCAGGCATATGAAATCCATAGAGACATATATAAAAACCATAAAGACGTAGAAATGGTCCAGAGATCTTGACACTAGGAAATGAGGCATTTAGGGAAGAATATTCAGTTTATGTCCAACTGTCATTTACTTCAAGACCCCTGCTGTTTGGTTCTGGTCATGTGTTGCTATGCTGTGCCTCCAGATCCCACCCAATCTGTCTTCATCCCTTGGCAAATGTTAGCAGTTGAACTCCTGGCTTCAGCGGAAATCCATGGCAGAGAGATGATGTGGTGCACTGATTGGTCTTGCTGTTCAGGAAGAGTCAAGTCTGGACTAATATTAGAGTCACAGGCAAACATTTAAGTTCATGCCCACTGTGTAGACTGGAGAGTGTAGCGCAAATGGTGGTAAGTGGTTGATGAGTTGGACACTGCACTCCTCCAGCTCCATAGGGTTGTGGATGAAAGCAAGGCTGGCAAGTCACTGCTCCCAAAGGCAAGGGGATCTAGGTGAAGAATGCCTGTGGAAGCTTAAAGAAGGCTGAAAAGTGAGTTGAAAAATGTCAATTCCTACTTCAGGAGAGGTAGAGAGGGGAAAGAAGATATTCTTTCTCTGTGTGCGTGTGTCTGCCAATCTGCAGCTTAAACTCAGCCGGGGCTCTGTCCCTGAGCTTTTTATTCCCCTGAGGCAGTGCACTACCACTTGAGCCACATCTCTACGTCCTACTTACCACCTCCTCCTCCCCCAGTCCTGGGCCTTGAACTCCGGGCCTGAGCACTAGCCTTGGGCTTTCCTAGTGCTCTACCAATAGAGCTCTACAACTTGAACAACAGCACCACTTCTGGCTTTATCTGTATATATGGTACTGGGGAATCGAACCCAGGACTTTGTGTATGCTAGGCAAGCACTTTACCACTTGGCCACATTTCCAGCCTGTGCTCTACCAAAAGAGCCACAGCACCGCTTTCAGCTTTTTTCTAGTAAGTGGTACCGAGAAATCAAACCCAGGTCTTCGTGTATGCTAAGCAAGCACTCTACCACTAGGCCAAACTCCCAGCCCTCTACTTCCTACTTTTTAGTGGCTAAGGAGATAAGACTCTCCTGGCTTGGTTTTGAACTAGTATCCTCAGATGTCTGTCTTAGGACTGCATGCCTGAACCTGTCCAAGCCTGGTGTGGTTTCACAGGCCTGTAATCTAACTATTGAGTCGGCTGAGATCTGAGGTGCTCGGTTCTTAAGCCAGTCCGGCCAGGGAAGTCTTACTATCTCCCACTTAACCACCAAAAAAGTCAGAAGTGGTAGTGAGGCTCAAATACTAAAACTGGCCTTTTGTGAAAAAGCTAAAGGACGAAGATGAGCAGGGATGGCTCAGGTCAGAACTTCTAGGTCTCTGGAGGCTAAGATCTGAGGATTGTGGGTAGAAGGTTTTTAATGTCAGCCAGCCTCTGGTAGCTCTCTGTTCTGGAGGCTGAGACTCAAAGCATGAAGGGTCCAAGTTTGAAGCAAAAAAGTCCATGAGGCTGGCGGGCAGTTTGGTCTAGTGGTAGAGTGCTTGCCTAGCATGCACGAAGACCCGGGTTCAATTCCTCGGTACCACATACATAGAAAAAAGCCAGAAATGGTGCTGAGGCTCAAGTGGTAGAGTTCTAGCCTTGAGAAAGTCCAAGGACAGCACTCAGGCCCTGCACTCAAGCCCAGGACTGGCAAAAACAAACAAACAAAAAAACCTCAGGGATAACATCCAGAACAACAGATTTATATATTTCACACATATATATGAAATAATTGGAATTTCAAATACTGTTGAATACTTGAAAATTCAGTCTTTATATTCAAATATATTATGTCAAAATGGAGTAACATTGACCAAGAAGCATCATTATTTTTATTTTTATTTTTTTGCCAGTCCTGGGCTTAAGCTCAGGGCCTGAGCACTGTCCTTGGATTTTTCTCAAGGCTAGAGCTCCACCACTTGAGCCTCAGCACCACTTCTGGTTTTTTCTAAGTATGTGGTACCGAGGAATCGAACCCGGGTCTTCGTGCATGCTAGGCAAGCACTCTACCTACCACTAGGCCAAACTCCTGGCCCGAAGCATCATATTTTTAACCTGATCTGTGGAATTGTAATCCTTTTGTACAACTACTCAGAATAACAATAAAGATGCAAACAGCAAAAGAAACAAACTTGAAATTTTGAATATCCCTGAACATTTGGATCTATTTGAATAATCTGATTATAGTAAATATTTTTTTTATTTTTAGATGTAAAAAAGATACTACAATTACAATAACAAAAACCTCCCCAAACTAATGGAATATGAGATCTATTTCCTTCAAATTTACATAGAGTAGGAGAACTGGATAGAGGTTATCAGACCAACTGATAGCTGAAATTGAAAAGTGGAGCCAGTCGTGGTGGCTCATGCCTGTAATCCTACCTACTCGGGAGGCTGAGATCTGAGGATCAAGGTTCATAGCCAGCTCCGGCAGTACAAAGCTTTGAGAATCTTATCTCCAATTCATCATTAGAAAATGGGAAGTGGGACTGTGGCTCCAGAGTAGGGTGGTAGCCTTGAGCTAAAGAGCTCAGGGACAACGCCTAGGCCCAGGACCCACCAAAAAAAAAAAAAAAAAAGTGGTATTATCGCTTACTTTTTTTTTTTTTCTAATGGTGATTTTTAGAGCAAGGTAACATTCTGACAATGCCAAGAAAATAAAATTGCTGGGAACCTGAGATACTATGTAACAAATGGCTCAAAGTAAAGAAAACAGTGTTATCTGGCCATTAGTGTGGTCCTAGCTACTCAGGAGGCTTAGATCTGAGGATCACAGTTCAAAGCCAGCCCAGGCACAGACAGCCCCGGACTCATCTTCCAATTAACTGCCAGAAAAACCTGAACTGGTGCTGTGGCTTAAGTGGTAGAGGGATAAAGCCTTGAGCTGAAGAGGTCAGGGATAGCGCCCTGGCACAGAGTTCAAGCCCTGCGACTTCCAAAAAAAGAAAGAAAAGAAAGAAAGAAAACATGTTAATGAAGCAACCTTCCCTGAAGTCCTTGACAGGGACCACCTCAGGGCAACAGGAGTTTCTCTCAGACCACAGTAAGTAACTTGGGTCACACCCAAATAAAGGTGGGTCCTTTCTTGTCTCTAGTCTAAACTCAGTTTCCTACCTAGCAGAGAACATCAAGGAATTTTTGCAGAGTATACCCTGACCTGTCTAAGCCCTATGGACAAATTCAGACTTAGCTGCTGGGGATAGACTTTAGAGGCTCCAGAACTTCCTGGAGGGCTTGTTGCAGTACTGACTCTTGGACCCAGGAAATCTGGGGTGGGATGGCTTACTGTAGGTTTCCATACTGGTTGAGCCTTGGCATAATAGCTCATCCTCCCAACCACCATTATCATTTATTATCTTTTTTTTTTTTTTGAACTCAGGGCATTATCCTTGAGCCTCTTTGTGCTCAAGGCAAAGCTCTAGCACTAGAGTCACAGCACTACTTCCAGTATATGAGTGGTTCATTGGAGACAAGAGTTGGGGGGTGTTTTCTCCCCAGACTGGTGTCAAACTCTCATCCTCAGATCTCAGCCTCCTGAGTAACTAGAGTAGCTAGGATTACAAGCATGACCTCAAGGCACCTGGCTTGCTTGTTTGTTTGTTTATTTATTTATTTAGTGGGTCATGGGGCTTGGACTTTGGTCCTGGGTGCTGTCCCTGAGCTCTTCAGTTCAAGGCTACTGCCCTACCCCTCAGCTACTGCCCCACTTCCCATTTTCTAGTAATTAATTGGAGATAAGTCTCAAGTCCTTTAGGCTGGCTTTAAACTAAGATCCTCAGATCTCAGCCTCCTAAGTAGCTAGGATTACAGGTGTGAGCCACTGAGCCCAGTAATAGCTTTTTTATTATCTTTAAGCTCCTGTATGGTGTCAGGGAGTTTCATTTCAAGTAATCTAGTTATAAGTATAATACATCTTAGGCAGCATCCCTCCCTCCATCTGTATGCTTTTGAATGTATTATGTATTCCTAAGCTAAATTGATCTCAGGCCTACTGGGTCTCAAAACTAGTGGAGGAAGTTAATTTCTCAGGGACAGAGAAATTCCTCTGTGAGCACACTGTGGCTGGGCTCTGTGTTGTAATGTGGTGAGTGACCTTTCCCCTTAGCTCCAGGTTCTTTAGGTGACCCAGGAAAACAGTGCAAAGCTGCAGCAATCCCCCAGTGTCTGCTGTCACTGTTGTCCTCTCACGTGCTCAAATTTAGTCTCTTTCTGCCCCTACTCCTCCTTCAGTATTGCTAAATGAACAGATAATACCCGAGTACCCAACAATTTAAATCTAGAGTGTGGGACCATACTCACATGTGCAAAAGAAGTCTAAAATGCTTGCCTGAAATCAGTGGTATGAATTTTTTATTTCTATGAAAAGCTTATTTATTTGCCTCTTTATTTATTTTAGAGGCCTCTATTAGGGCCTGAACTCAGAGTCTGGGTGCCATCTCGGCTTCCTTGCTCTGGAGCTTGAGCCACACCTCCACTTTTCTTTCTGATGGGTAATGGGAGATAGAATCTCAAGGACTTTCCTGGCTGGGTTTTTGTTTTTGTTTTTTTTTTCAGTCCTGGGGCTTGAACTCAGGACCTGAGCACTGTCCTTGGACTTTCTCAAGGCTAAAGCTCTACCACCACAGCACCACTTCTGGCTTTTTCTGTGTATGTGGTACCAAGAAATCGAACCCAGAGCTTTGTGCATGCTAGGTAATGCTAGGTAAGGCTACGCTCCTGCTCCCCCGCCACGCCCCCATGCCTTCTAACCTTCAGGTGGCAGCCTCTTGAGTAGCAAGGATTAGACTTGAGGCACAGGCGCCCTAATAAATCCATTAATCTAGTACCTAAACTCTTCAAGAGTGATTCCAGAACATTCCATTTGTTATCCGCAGTTTGTTTCTAGTAGTCCTCTCTCCCACCCCCACTCCCACCTTAAAGGTGATAAAGATAAAGCTCTATTTTTTTTTAAGGGATCTGAACTTATACTAATTAGCTAATAGTTGAAGTGTCACCCAATAGACTTTCAGAGTAAAGAAGTGACCTGAAGAGATTGGCGGCGTGGTGCGCGCGGAGGAGGGGAGCGGCCCCTCTGGGTAACAGGAAGCAGGAGACATTTGCCTATAAAAGGAGACTGCAGGAAAGGCTCAGGTTAGAGGAAGTGAAGCGCAGGTAACCTGAGCGCGCCTGGCTAGACCGGCCCGAAAATGTCAACTTCAAATCACTGTACGGTCCAGAACAAGGTAAGTTTTTGCTTTTAATCAAATTCTTTTTCTTTTCTTTTCTTTTTTTTTAAATCATCCAGCTGCTTTTCTCATCCTAAACCTTACTTGATTTCTCCTTGCAAGCAGTTTCTGGGACTTCTCTTTTCGCCAATGAATGGTTAACTTGCACATGGTCGATTCCATATAAGGGTGACTGGGAAAAGTGAGTTTATCCCGACTCCAGGGAAAACATTTACTTGTAGGAAGGAGAAGAGGGTGAAGAAATGGAAAGCTTGAGACTTCACACACACACAATGTAGAAATGGATACGTGAGATGATAACTTTATCAATGGGATTTTTTTTTCTCTTCATCGTGGTGGGTTTTCTATTTCCAGGCTTAATTTACGATGGTGAGGAGCAGATACTAATTTAATGAAACTAGTTAAATTACTCAGCGTTAGGAATTCAGCTTTGAGAAGTCTGCTTTTAAGCCCCACTTCCCCTTCTGAAGTTTCACAAGGTCACCATCTTGTTTGTTTTAATTTAACCTAAGGGAATTGAGGTGGCACAAAACTTCAGGAAAGTGATATAAAAATGCAAAGAAGTCAGTGATTGCCCGCAGGGAGCTTGGAGCTGGAGGGGGATGGGACGGAGTAGGGCTGCCGGACCTGTGAGGGTGACACTGCTGGGTTTGGGATTTGATCTCCCTTGGATTGGAGAGGAAAAGCGAGGGTCAGGGCAACACTCCAAGATGCTTTCCCTCCATGGCCTTATGAAGTGAATTTGAGATTTGGTTTGTCATTTCTAGGATGAATATACTGGAAGTATATCGTAAGGGTGTTGTAGGGGAGTTTCAGAAAACACCTATCATCTGTTAGTTGCATCCTGTTGCCTGCTTTACTGCAATGCTTTTCTTTCACTGGCTCACTGAAATCAGAGCAAAGATAGTAACAACCTGGCTGCCTATTTGGAGCTGAGTGTCCTGTGTCTACTGCAAATGCAATCAGGGGAAACAGCTGCCCCTCCCCTCACCTGGGTCAGAGCATTTGGGAATGAATGGGCCACACAGATTCCAGGATACTGTTTTGTTAGCAATGACCAGCTCTTGAGGATGTTTCCAGAAGCAAAGCAATCTGTAGCAAGAACGTGCTACTAAAGAACTACAGTTGTATGTATACATGAGATTGGCAAGAGCTTGAATTCAGATTCCTTAACCAAAGATCATTGATATGTTAAGATGCAGGTTTTCTCATTATTATTATTATTATTTATTATTATTATTGTGTGTGTGCCTGGTCCCGGAGTTTGAACTCAGGCCCTTGGTACTGTCATTTAGGATTTTTGTTTTTTGTGCTGTCACTGAGCTTTTTTTTTTTTTTTTTTTTTGCCAGTCTTGGTGCATGAACTCAGGGCCTGAGCATTGTCCTTGGGCTTTTTCAAGGCTAGAGATCTACCACTTGAGCCACATCATCACTTCTGGCTTTTCCATGTATGTGGTACTGAGGAATGGAACCTAGATCTTTGTGCAAGCTAGGCAAGCACATTAGGCCAAACTCCAAGCTCTTACGCTTTTTATTTTTTTTGTTGTTGTTGTTTGAGCTTTTTTTTAATTCAAGGCTAGCATTCTGTGACTTGAGCCATAGTTCTGGCCTTTAGGTGGTTAATGGGAACTGGTTTTGAACCATGATCCTCAGAACTCAGCTTCTTGAGTAGCTAGGATTCCAAGCACTAGCCACTGCCTCTCAGCTGGATGTTTGAGACTTATTTTCCCATCCACCAGCAAACTAAGAATTGCTGTGGCTCGAGTGGTAATGAGTACTGATGTACTGATGTCTTGAGGTAAAAAGCCAAGCAAATGTACAAGGCTCTGAGTTCAAGCCCCAGTGTCACCATTAATACTACTACTACTATTAATAATAATAATAATAACAGTTTAGCTGAAGGGCATCAAATGAAAGTCAGTGACTCTTCTTTTTCCAGAATCATTTTCCAGATGAAATAGATGACCAATATGTGACTTTAACACTTATCCCGATTACAGATGAGCCTTCTGAAGAAGTTATAGAATCCAATATTTCTTCAACAGAAGGCAATGTCAACCTGGAAACACCTATGGATAACAAAGGTATGAGGACAGGGAATGCTCAGTTCCCAAATCACAAATGAAGTTCAGTCCCTTCTGTAAAAATGAGGGAAGGGGTTGACAATATGGTTTAGGTGGTAGGTAGAATACCTGCAAAGTAAGTAGATGGATGGTTCTGAGTTCAAAGTCCAGTTCTACCACCAAATAACAATAACAATAATGGGGCACTAGTAGTTCATGCCTATAATCCTAGCTACTCAGCTGAAATCTGGGGACTGCGTTCAAAGCCAGCTTAGGCCGGAAAGTCTTTTTTTTTTTTTTGCCAGTCCTGGGCTTGAGCTCAGGGCCTGAGCACTGTCCTTGGACTTTCTCTAGGTTAGAGCTCTACCACTTGAGCTTCAGCACCACTTCTGGCTTTTTTCTAGGTACGTGGTACCGAGGAATTGAACCCGGGTCTTTGTGCATGCTAGGCAAGCACTTTAACCACTAGGCCAAACTCCCAGCCCCCGGAAAGTCTTTTTATATCTCTAGTTAGCCATCAAAAAGGCTGAAAATGGTGTGGTTCAAGTGGAAGAACACTAGCCTTGATCAGAAAAGCCAAGGCTGAGAGCATGTGTCCTTGAGTTCAATCAAGCCCAGTGCCATTTTTCCTCCCCCTTCGGTTGTGGGGTAATTGGAGATAAGAGTTTCACTGTCTTTAGTACCCAGGCTGGCTTTGAGCCGTAATCCTCAGATCACAGCTTCCTGAGTAGCTAGGATTACAGGCGTGAGCCACTGCATCCAGCTTCAACAGGTTTTTTTGTTTTTTGTTTTTTTAAATGACCAAGAACATACCTCCATGGTAGAGGGCTTGTTCAACATATGCAATATATAAGGACCTGGTTTTCTCCCTCTAACTTAGAAACAAATAATATAAGAATTGCTGCTTGGCAACAATTGTGACAGATACCTAGTTATTTCACTTGGTGAAGAAGTAACCAGAAGTAGTTACAACTATGTGTAATAATGAAGTTAGATGATTATTTTGGAGACAGCAAGGCAGGCTAAATAATAATGGTAGAGCATAGCTGGTCTGGGCTAGAATATATGGGTGGTTTATTTGATTTCTGTATGGGAAGATATTTTGTTGCTCAAAAACTGACCATTTGAGCAAAATTCCAGCATATTCTTCCAAACAGATGGCTGTCCAGGACTGCAAAAAGCCAAGCTAATGTTATAGTCTCAAATTTGCTATTTTAATAGTTCTGACTATTTTTGATAGGGTTTAATTCTTGAATTAGGTATCGTTTAAATATGAGAAAATTATATATATATATAATCTAGTACATGGAAATATGAGAAAATCTAATTTATTTATTTTTGGCAGCTGTAGCCCTGGAACACAGGGTCCTCGCATTGTCCCCGAGTTTCCCTCTTTTGTTCGAGGCTAGCATTTGAGCCACAGTGCCACTTCTGGAGTTTTCTGTTTATGTGATACTGAGGAATCAAACTCGGGGCTTTCTAAATGCTAGGGAAGCAGTCCATATCTGGGCCAGGTTCTCAGCCCCAGGAATTGTTTTTTTTTTTTTTTTCTTTTTTTTTTCCAGTCCTGGGGTTTTGAACTCAGGGCCTGGGCACTGTCCTTGGTCTTTCCTCAGGCCTAGTGCTCTACTACTTGAGCCACAGCACCACTTTGGTCTTTTTCTTTGTCCTTCCTTCCTTCCTTTTTGGTTGGTCATGGGACTTGAACTCTGGGCTTGGGTGCTGGACCTGAGCGCTTCAGCTCAAGGCTACTACCCTACCCCTTGAGCCACAGCCCCACTTCCAACTTTCTAGTAGTTAATTGGAGATAAGAGTCTCACTGACTTTCCTGCCCTGCCCGGGCTTGGCTTTGAGCCACCATCCCCAGATCTCAGCCTCCTGAAGTAGCTAGCATTACAGGTGTGGCTTTGGCTATATATTAATGAGGAATGAAATCCAGGGCTTCATGTATGCTAGGCAAGCACTCAACCACTAGGTCACACTCCCAGCCCAGTCCCAGGAAATTTTTAATGACCCGTACACAGGCAAAGTCTTAACTATTTTATTTCCATTCTTTTTCCAGATCAACTTCCACAAGCAAATGATGACAAAAATGTCCCCCAAATTTGTAGGAAAAAGTCTGTGAGTCCATTGCCTGCTGTCTTGCCACCTATTAATGAGGTGTCTCGAGATGCTTTGCGTCACTGGTGCCAACAATTTAACCTGAGTACAGATGGCCAGGTCAGTGCATGGATATGAATCTATACATGGATGGGTGAGAACCTTTGTCTATGTTTTACTTACAGAGTTCCATTTTACTTTCTTTAGAAAATACAAGTATATTTGAGACTCCTGGAGAACAAATATCCTGAACAACAAAATGTGAGTCTAATGACAGTGTGGACCTGTCTGGACCTTGTGGTTGTCCTATTCTGTTAATATTCCTGTGTTCATAATCTACGGCAGAGTTTCTCAACTGTTAGATGGTTGGCATTTAGGGGCTAAATGGTGTGTTGTTGTTTGAGATGCTAGTGTTGTAATGGCAGGATGTTGAGAAACAGACACCTGGCGCTTATCTCCAGGTTTTTCTGGTTTCTTTCTTTCCTTCTTTCCTTCCTTCTTTCTTTCTTTCTTTCTTTCTCTCTTTCTCTCTTTCTTTCTCTCTTTCTTTCTCTCTTTCTTTCTCTCCTTTCCTTTCTTTCTTTCTGTCTGTCTGTCTGTCTTTCTGTCTGTCTTTCTTTCTATCTTTCTATCTTTCTATCTTTCTTTCTTCCTTCCTTCCTTCCTTCCTTTCTTCCTTCCTTCCTTCCTTCCTTCCTTTCTTTCTTTCTTTCTTTCTTTCTTTCTTTCTTTCTTTCTTTCTTTCTTTCTTTCTTTCTTTCTTTCTTTCTTTCTTTCTTTCTTTCTTTCTTTCTGGTTGTTGGCTTTCTTTTTGGTTTGCCACTCCTAGGGCTTGAACTCAGGTCCCGGGAACAGTTCTTTGACAGTTCTCAAGGCTAGAGCTCTACCACTTGAGTCACAGCACCACTTCTGGCTTTTTCATGTATGTGGCATCAAGGAATTGATCCCAGAGCTTCATGCATGCTACGCAAGCACTCTACCACTAGGTCACAGCCTGGCCATATTCTGTTTTTTTGAGACGGGGCTTTGCTATGGAGTCTAGGAGTCTAGGCTCTTTTCAAACTCAAGGTCTGCCTGTCTTTTTGTTTTGTTTTTTCAGGGGTCTGTACTGGGCTGCTTGAACCCTGGAGCTCTTTTGGCTTCTTAACTAGAGGCTGGCCCTGTGTCACTGGAGCCTTTCTTTCAAGGTTCTTTTTTTTATTTTATTTTTTAATTGTTACTATACAGTTGGTGTTCTCTTTACTCCACTCATGTAATTGTAACTACTCTGTACATTTCTTTTTGGACAATGGCACCCCTTCCTAACTCTCTCAGTACTACTAGCATTTGTTTGCTTGTTTATTTATTTTGGTTGGTTATGGGGCTTGAGTTTCCGGGTGCTGTCCCTGAGCTATTCAGCTAAAGGCTAGTGACCTACTACTTTTGAGCCACAGCACCACTTCCAGTTTTCTGATGGTTAATCGGAGGCAAGAGTCTCTGACTTTCTTGCTCAGGCTGGCTTTGAATTGTGATCCTCAGATCTCATTCTCCTAAATAACTAGGATTATAGGTGTGAGCCAGAGCACCTGGCGCCTCCCCATTTTTATTTTATTTTTATTTTATTTTTATTATTTTTTTTGCCAGTCCTGGGCTTGAGCTCAGTGCCTGAGCACTGTCCTTGGGCCTTCTCAATGGTAACGCTTTACCACTTGAGCCACAGCACCACTTCTGGCTTTGTTTTCTATGTATATGGTACTGAGGAATGGAACCTTCATCTTCATGCTTGCTAGGCAAGCACTCTACCTCTAAGCCAAACTCCTGGCCCCTCCTCTCCAGTTTTAATAATCTAAAATTTCTCCCAGTTGAGAAGCAGAAGCACTGTTGTTCTAAGGGGAACTACTCTTTTTCTCAACCCTCTTATACTGACATATGCATTCAGGTCAGTATAAAGAGTGATATAATGGGAACATTTCATTCATTGGCAAGAGCACTTCTGACTAATACTCCTTGTGGATTGTTCTTTCAGTATATTCCCAAAACACCAAAGGAGGCCAGATTGATGCGGGGTTCCAGAAACCAAAGGAAGGAAAGAAGTCTGCAGAGAAGCAGTAGTATAAGTGAGAATGCCAGTACATACAAGGACGCTATTGGAAAGGGGACTGGCGTGAGAGGGCAACGTGGTGTAGCAGAAGTAGTAACTTCTGCCCAGGCGTCCATGTTGGCATCTTGGACCCGAATTGCTGCAGGAGCTGCTAGGCCCAGGACGGTGCCTTTTTGTCCGACTGCTTCAACTACAGACACATTTTTGCTGCCCGCCCCTGGTAAGATTAACCTCAAGATGGGAATACTATTCTAGAAACAGAAGATTAAACCTTTACCAGTACAACACTAAACTGTGTTAGAACAAACAAAAAACATTAGTTCAAATATCTGGACATGGGGTGGGAATGAGGCTTAGTGGTATAGTGCTTACTTAACTTGCATAAAGCCCTGGGCTCAATTTCGCAGTACCACATATACTGAAAAGGCAGGAAGTAGCCCTATGGGTCAAGTGGTCAGAGTGCAAATGAAGAAAGCCCAAGGAAGCCAGGTGCAGTGGCTCATACCTGTAATCCTAGCTACTCAGGAGGCTGAGATCTGAGGATCAAGGTTCAAAGCCAGCCCGGGTACAAAAGAACCTGATACTCTTATCTCCAGTTAAGCTCTAGAAAAAGGGAAGTAGAGCTTGGCTTAAGGGTAGGGTGGTAGCCTTGAGCTGAAGAATTCAGGGACAACGCCCAGGCCAAGTTCAAGCCCCATGACCCACAGAAAAAAAAAAAAAAAAGAAGCCCAAGTACTGTGCTCAAGCCCTGAGTTCAAGCCCCCGGGCTGACCAAAAAAGAAAAGGTAGGAAAAGAAGGGAGAAAACAAAAGGCCCATTTACCCAGTATCATCTACTCCTATAATTTGAATACCTTAAGGAAAGAATAAAGAAAAGACTCTAAGCAACCTCACTATTAGTGTGGTTCTGAGTTCCAATTTACTGATCTTTCATTGTTATATAATATATGAAGTTAGAGTGGCTTGGCTTTTTATTTTCACACATCTTATTCAACTGATCAGTTCACAGTATATGACTAGGTGAGGATTATCTTGATCCTGCCATTCATACCTGTGTCTCTTCTTCCCCAGGTGCCAGGTGGTGTGTAGTACATGGCAGACTTCTCCCAGCAGATGCGAAAGGATGGGTGCGCCTGCAGTTTTGTGCAGGTCTGACCTGGGTCCCAGACACTCACGAGACAATGATTTCTCTCTTCCTGTTACCAGCCTGTTCATTCCCATCCCCAGAACTAGAAGATAATATGTTATGTCCTGAATGTGTCGAAAGGTAACCCTTAAGTATCTTTCTAAAATTGGAAAACCTAAGCTGAGATGATCTAGATGGTAGAGAATGAATATGCTGTTTTCTTAATTTTCTCTATACAGCATAAATAGGAAAGAACCTCAAACTCAGATGAATGTGTCATGTGGTTAGCAGATTTAAATATATCTTGTCCTCAATTTTAGAGACCTGTTCTGAAGCGGGGAGGGGAGAGGGACGTTGTGTGGAAATTAGCGGTCTCCTTGTATGTCAGATTCTCACTTAAACATATACAGAGAAAAAAATCTGCAAATTATTGGCACTGAGAAAAAATGGCTGTTGCATGTAGCAGTGACAAAGTAGCTGAGAGGACCTTCAGAGAAAGTTCATTGATTGCAGATGGAGCTTTTTGTTGTTGTTGGTTGTGGGGCTTGAACTCTGGGCCTGGGTGCTGTCCCTGAGCTCTTCAGCTCAAGGCTACTGCCCTACCCCTTGAGCCACAGAGCCACTTCTAGTTTTCTAGTGGTTAAGTGGAGATAGGAGTCTCATGGACTTTAGTACCTGGGCTGGCTTTGAACCATTATCCTCAGACTTCCTGAGTAGCTAGGATTACAGGCCAGAGCCACTAGAGCATTTTTGCTAAGGAATTTGGGGTGTGGAAATAGCCAATAGGAACATGTGGAAATAAGAGCAAATGAATGACATACTTAGAAATGGTAAGTAGGTCGGTGACATGCTTATAGACAGAGGAGTCTGGGAGGGGAGTGGGCCCAGAAGGACATCATTCTTTTTGAGTTACATTGAGGACTTTTCTCTGAACAGAATTGATAGTCACAGACACACCAGGAAATGACTCCTGAAATCTCAGTTTTGATTTTTTTAAAATATATTTTTATTGTAATTAATAGAAAGGTTACATGATATTTGTCAGATAAATGGTGCCTTAATTCCCACACATTGATACCCTTTCACATGTCATGGTCCCCATTTCCCTCTCCCTCTCCCCCACCCCTCATCTTGTTTTCCCCCGTTCCCTATCCAATTTCAGATAACCAAATACAAATATATCCGATATCAGTTTGGATTTTGTATGTAGACTATAGAAGGAATGTATAATGTGTGAGGGCCAAATTCAGTGTTTTGTGGTATGGGATCATTGCAGTGAGGAGATGATGAGGCTGAGAGTGTGGACAGCTCTGACGGGAACAGGCTCTGGACTAGGCCAAGCTGAGGCATTGAGACAAATTGTTCACAGCCTCGAGGGAGTAGATTTCTTGTCAAAGCTTCTTTTTTCATCCCCCAGGGAGTGGTTTCCTTGTCATCACTTCCTTTTCATTGGCTCATTGTGGAGTGTCATCCTACTCTAGAATTCTTCTTTTGTTAGAATTATTTTCTAACTTGTCTTCTAGGAACAAGAAGATGATGAGAAAAATTACTTGCAATAGGAGATAAAAAGGCGCATTTTCGAAGACTACAATACATCTCTTCAAATATACTACCTTCCAAGATGTTAATTTATTTTGGTGTGAAGGAGACAGACTTTTTGCCTTTTGGCCACAAAAACTGGACATATGTTTGCAGAATATCCTCCAGCTTTACCAGGACTACTGGTGTTGGGTCTGCAGATAATAATGGTCTTCTGTGCCGGGTCCTAACTAAGTTTCTAACTCCTTAGCTATCACAGGAAACAATTGTTTTTGCTTTCTTTTCTTTTCTAGAACTAAAGTTTGAACTCAGGGCCTCAGGCTCTTTAGCTTGGCATTTTTGCTCAAGGCTGTTTTTCTACCACTTGTGCCACAGCTCCATTTCCACCTTTTTTTTTTTTTGGATGGTAATGGGAGAGTCTCATGGACTTTCCTGCTCAGGATAGTTTTGACCTGGGATTCTAAGATCTCAGCTCCTAAGTTATATTATAGCCATGAGCCACTAGCACCCACTTTTAATTTCTTTTTTTGAAAAAAGTTTCAGGTTTATAAGAAAAATGGAAAGTATTCATATATATTCATATATATTCTTCCAGATTCTTTTTTTTTAATGTGGCTGAACATTTGTGTTGATGAATCAACATGGACATATTTGAATCTGAAGTTTCTAGATCAGAGAGGACTCTGTACTCAACTACAATCCCAGCACATAGGGTGGGAGGTTGTGAGGGTCTTCTGAGATCAAGCCCACCAGAGACTGCATGCTGAGAGCAATGCCTCAGAAATAAAGATGTCTAATTTTTGTTGGAATTTTTTCAATCTTGTATTTCTTAGAAGTATGGAAAAGTGCTTTATTATTGTTACACAGAGGATTGTGTGTGTGTATGTGTATGTGTATATGTGTGTTCTGGAGCTTGAACTCGGGGCCTGGATACTGTTCCTGAGCCTCTTTGTGCTCAAGGCTAGTGCTTTACCACTTAAGCCACAGCACCACTTACAGGTTTGAGTGGTTCACTGGAGATGAGTCTCTCCAGTGTTTTCTCCCCAGGCTGGCTTCCAACCTGGATCCTCAGATCTTAGCCTCTGGGCCACTGGCATTCAGCAAAGAGGAGGATTATATTGTTTATATATATTTTCTTTCTTTTTTTTTTGGTGGGCCATGGGGCTTGAATTTAGCCCAAGCGCTATCCCTGAGCTCTTCAGCTTTTCTGCTCTAGGTTATGTTACCACCGCACCCTTGAGCTAAGCCCCACTTCCATTCCTGTCATTCCTGTTTTCTAGAGGTTAATTGGAGATTACAGTCTCAGATCCTTTTTTGCCTGGGCTGGCTTTGAACCTTGATCCCCAGATCTCAACCTTTTTGAGTAGCTAGGATTACAGGAATGAGCCACTGCGTCTGGCTTTGTGCACAATTTTTGATTCAGATATTGAAAGATTCTTGGGAGCTTCCAAGTTTGACAGCATTTATTTTGCTTGTTTTGGTTTTGGTTTACAAAACTACAGGCTGTCTTTGAACTTGTAATTTTCTTCAGCCACCTGTAGTGCTGGGATCACAGGTATAAAGTACCACATCTGGTAAAACTTAGCTAATTATGAATAAAGTTGCTAAAAAAAGTCTCTGTTCAATGTTTTGTTTGGCACATAAAAGCTTTCAACTTATTTAAATAACCAGGAACAGGTATTGCTACAAAGATCATATCGGAAAAGTGTGTTTAATTGTTTGTGTGTGTGTGTGGTTGTTTTTTTTTTTTTTTCCTGGGCTTTAGCTCAGGGCCTGAGCACTGTCCTTGGACTTTCTCAAGGCTAGAGCTCTACCACTTGAGCCTCAGCACCACTTCCAGCTTTTTTCTATGCATGTGGTACCAAGGAATCGAACCCGGGCCTTCGTGCATGCTAGGCAAGCACAAAGGCCACATTAGGCCAAACTCCCAGCCCCGTTTAAATTTACTTTGTTTTAGAGGTGATGTGCAACAGGCTAACATTTACATGTGAGGTGATAAGTACATTACTTTCATAGTATATTTAGCTTTGTAAAAAAAACTATGTTTAGCTTTGTAAACTAAACATGTTAAACAACACCACAATTTGAAAGATCACATTTCTTCAAGAAATGGAGGAGAGGTCTTCCTCCTTCCAGTTTTGTCAGCATTTGCCTTTGTATCATTGCTTTTGAATTTCAATCCCCTACTGACCCGATGTTGAACATATTTTCTTATGTTTGTCATCTGTTTTTGAGTGTGTGTGCTCGTTTATACACTCACCTGTACTGGTTACTGGGCTTGAACTCCAAGCCTGTCACTCTTTTGCTCTTTTGCCCACTTCAGTCACAGCTCCCAGATGAAGATGAGATCTCATGGACCAGTTGGCAAAAAAGAGATCCTCTATCTCAGCCTTCTGAGTAAGAGGATTACAGGCATGAGCCACAGATGCCTAAAACTGCCCTCTTGTTGGCTTGCATAGTTTCTGAAAAGGGCAGTATATAAGTATTGCTCTTTGAGTTAAGATGGTTTTCTTCTATAGTCATGGGGCCTTTCTTCCATAGTTATGGGTCATGGGGCCTGAGCTCTTCAGTTCAAGGCTTCTGTCCTACCTCGGGGGCCTGGGCTTTGTCCCTGAGTAAGAGTCTCTGGTCCTTTTTGCCCAGGCTGGCTTTGAACCTTGGTCCTTGATCTCAGCCTCCTGAGTAGCTAGGTTTACAGGTGTGATCCACCGTGGCCAGCAATATCCCTCTACTTTTGATTTCCTTGTGTTTGAGTATAATACACTCAAGGTTCTCTCCACCTCTTTATTCTTTTTCTTAATTTTGGAAGTCCTGGGGCTTGAACCCAAGGCCTGAGCACTGTCATTGGGCTTTCTCAAGACTAGTGCTCTACCACTTGAGCCACAGCACCACTTCTGGCTTTTTCTATTATGTGGTACTGAGGAATGGAACCCGGGCCAAACTTCCAACCCCTTGCTTTTTTTTTTTGTTTGAGCTTTCTGGAACGAGTGGGATATTCACTTTAACTGTTTCTCTTCCATTTACTGTTCTCATGACATATGTAGGCTTTCTGGAGTTGTTCTACAAACATGAAGGTACTTAGGTTTGGTTTTGTTCTCCATTTGGGGAGCTTTCTTATTAAATTCTTCACCCAGTTGTGCCAGTCTAGATGAGTCCATGGAAGGCATTCTTCATTGTTCATGGCATTTTCTTTCCGGCTTTTCCTGTTGATCCTCAGAGATGCTGCATGCTTGCTTTTGTTTGCCGTCACAGCTCTTAGCACTTGTTGAAATGATCTGGAATTTAATATAGCTTCAACATCTCTTGTCATTCTCCAGTTCAGAACTTTTTTTTTCTTTCATACATTTTTTTTATTGTAATTAATAGAAGGGTTACATTATATTCACCAGATAGAAGGTGCATTACTTCACAAACATTGATACTCTTTCTTATGTTTTGGTCCCCATTTCCCTTCCCCCACCCTCGCCCCTCATGTTGTTTCCCCCCTTCCTTATCCTATTTGAAATAACCAAATAAATATACATACAATATATCAGATAACAAGCTAAAATACTGTAACAATATGTGATAACCAAGGGATAGCAAAAGACATGAGAGATAACATAGTACATTAAGGATAACAATCACTCATTATATGGCTTTTGTTTCTATATCCTGGAGATCCTTTCATTTAGTGTCATACTATATGACCTTATATATCTAGGTTTTGTAAATCTCTGCTAGGAGAGCCCAAGGTTTCTACTGATTATGACAAATGAGGGAAATCACTGAGTCTATATTCCTTTGAGTCTGGCTTACTAAAACTTATTTTTTAAATGGACAGGGTCTTGATGTGTTGCCTAGATTGACAGTGAATCCCTAGTACTTTGCCACTGAGTTGTATCCCAGGACTTCTACCAGTTTTTTTTTTTTTTTGTGATTCTTTTTTAGTGTACAAAATGTGATCAGATTATCTGATCATGTGTGTGTGCAGTGTATTAGGGTTTGAATTCATGGCCTCGCTCTTTTCTCTCAGCTGGTACTCTACACATTGAAGTGTGTTTCCTCTCCAACACTGTGCTGGTCAATGGAAGTTTCCAGGATAAATTTCTGGTTCTGTGAAAGATAACAGCTCTGCTTTCTGGCACCATCCCACCAGCTCCAAGGTCTCCCAAATGTGGAGAAAAGTCAGCATATATCAAGATGACATTTATCTCAGCCGAACTCCATCCTTCTTCCTTCCTTCCTTCCCAGATCTGTTGAAACTCAAGCCATTCCTTTACTATGCAGGTGTCTTACCACTTGAGCCATCCTCCTGCGTGCGTGTGTGCCTGGGCACTGTCCCTGAATGGCTTCTGCTCAAGGTTGGTGCTCTCCCACTTGAACCATAGCATCCCTTGTAGCTTGTTCTGAGTAGTTTATTGGAGATAAGTCTTAATGGGATTTCCTGCCTAGGCTGGCTCTGAACAGTGATCCTCAGATCTCAGCCTCTTGAGTAGTGAGAATTTACAGGCATGAGCCACCATTGCCTCATGAAAGGCCCGAGTTTGCATATTCTCTTTAGTTTCTTGTAGTTTCTTGTGTGGGAGGGAGAGAGGAATGATGAGGGGTGAGCTCTTCATCTCACACTTTCCCTGCCTGCATTTAGAATTCTGCAAGCTTGCGAATATGTGTATTTGTGTCCTGCAGTATCTTTTGTGAAATTAAAATGAGAAGGTCTAACTCAGTCTGGTGAAGGCAAATGGCCCAGTTGTCCACTTGCCAATCCATTTTAGAGACAGGAGGTAGAATAAAAAGATCCAATATTACCTGAAAGCCTTCCCAGAGGATCCCTTGGTCAGGCTTCTAGTGTAAAAAATAGAGATAAGGCCATATGTGATGACATCCATCTTCCTAAAGAGTCACTAATGAATGGTTTTGTAGGGTAAAAATGTCTTGCCTAACATCTTTTGCCTACAGGGCAGTGCAGAATAAAAAACAGGATACCATCAGTATTTGAAATAACTAGGAGACTAATTGAATAAGCCATGGAAAACCCATTCTTGGTAGTTATTTATTGCCTAGTATTTTAGTCTAATATTCTTTCCTTATTACAAGTTCTATTCCATTATTCCTTATTGAAGTGCATTAAAGGATCTATCTTTTATCTCACTAGAAGCTTTTCTTGACTTGTATTTACAATTTAATTTGCCTCTAGGTACCACAGAAAGAGGAATAGAGTTTCAGACCAAGTAACCCAAAATAAAAGATAATTTGAATTGTAGTGATTAAGTATTACAGAGTGAAGACCAATGACTGACACAGCTCCATCCAGAGATTTTTGTTGTATGCAGTACCTGGGTTTGAACCCAGGCCCACATGCTACCACTTGAGCCATGTCCCTGATTCTTTTGTGTTTTGTTTTGGGGTCAGGTACTCACTAACTTTGCCTGAGTTGGTTTAGAACTGAAGATCTTCTTGTCTCTTGCAGAGTAAATAGGATTACAGACTTTCACCACTTGGGCTGGGAATGTGGCTCCGTGGTAGAGTGCTTGTCTATCATGTATGAAGCCCTGGGTTTTATTCCTCGGTACCATATATACAGAAATAGCCAGAAGGGGTGCTGTGGTTCAAGTGGTCGAGCTCTAGCCTTGAGCCAAAGGAGCTCAAGGACAATGCTCAGGTTGTGAGTTCAAGCCCAGGACTGGCAAAACAAAAAACCCTTTCACCACTACATCGAAACTCATCAAAAAATAAGTTCTGCATTTTAATTTAATGATTCTAGGGACCAAGCCTGGATACTCACTCATGCTAGGCAAGCAATGAGTTATATACATTCAGCTCTGAAGTAGAGAGCTATATGTCATATCTCTATCTCTTCCCTTTCCCCCTCTCTCCATTTCCCCAGTATGGATCAAATCTAGGGTCTGACCTGCTTAGCACTCACTCTACCAACAAATTCATGCCTCAAAGTGTGTTAACGATTCTTCAGGGAACGCTAGCAGTGTCTGTTTGTCATGGAGCAAAGTGACAGGGTCAATGGCCATTGTTGACAAATACAGGACAGGAGTACACAGAACACAGTTGAGAAAGGCACTGTTCCTGAGTTTGTTTGTTTGCCAGTCCTGGGTCTTGAACATAGGGCCTGGACACTGTCCCTGAGCTGCTTTTGCTCAAGACTGGCACTCTATCACTTGAGCCACAGTGACACTTCTAGCTTATGTTTATGTGGTAATGAGGAATTGAACCCAGGGCTTTATGCGTGCTAGTCAAGCACTCTACCACAGAAACACATTCCTAGCTCTGTTCCTGAGTTTTTATGCTCAAGGCAAGTTGCCCTAGCATTTGAGCCACAGCTTCATTTTGGGATGCTTAATTGGACAAGAGGCTCACAGAATTTCCTGCCCATGCTGGCTTTGAGCCACAGTTTTCAGATTTCAGTCTCCTTGAACAGCCAGGATTTCAGGCACATACCACACAGTCCATCAGGCAAACATTTTAAATAGTAATCCCAGCACTTGGAAGGAGGAATTTGATGCCAGTCTGCTAAACTCTGTCTTCAAAAAAACAAAATCCCCAAAGAATAAAAGTGGAAGGTAAATTTGCAAATCAGCTTCACCTGCTAGGGTGGGGGTTGGGAGGCAGGCCATGGTAAAAGAAATGAGGAGAGGTACACTAAGAAGCAGAGACAAAAATTGTTTTTCAGAAATGAAAAGAGATTTTTTCAGCAATTCAGGTGCCCCTCCCCTCATTTATGCTTTCACCTAGCCATGATCATGCAAATCAACTGTTCATGAGTGAGTGAGGAGCGTAGAAAATATATATTTTCTATAAACCTATGATTAGCCATTTGTATTTTTATACTTGTATTCATTTGTATCTTTATACTTGAACAAGGTCAGACTTGCGAGAGCCAGCGAATTAGGCAGAAGTCTGTTAGCCTGTCCACAGGTTTTCTCCACTGATCACATATTGGGTCTGTCCCTTCACCCATTAGCCAATCAGTTCAAAGCATGACAGCTTGCTAAACCGACCAATGACTAGTCACGACCCTCCTGCCGTTTTGTATTGTGCCAATCATTTAATGGAATCTTGGTGCCAGTGCTTACTGGGACCTGCCCCCTACCAAAGAATGTATTAAAGGTGCTGTAATTTTGTGCACGTGGCCGCTGGTCTGCACTCGACTACCAGTGCGCAGAGACCCGTGCTCCAGCTGGTCAATAAACGACTCATTGCAATTTGCATTGATCTTCGGTCTCTGGTGATCCTTCCGGGGTGGGGGTGGGGACTTCAAGTTTCTGGGCATTATATGAGTTATTTAGCACGTAGATGGAATTATCCATCGAAAGAGGGACTATTGACCTACAGCCGTTTTGCTCTCCAAACTAAGTAAGATTAAAGTGCGGTAGAATTATTTTTATTATTTTTTTGTTGATTTGGGGGCTATTGCTCTACCATTTAAGCCACAGCACCACTTCCTGAGGTAGAAATCTTGCTAAGCCAAAAGGCCATGGGGATTAGGATGGGGTTACAAGGCCAAATGACTTCTCGAACATTAAATAGGAAGTCACCATTTCTTTTTCTTTCTTTGGGGGTAAGGGTGGGTGTGGGGGTGTTCAGAGCTTGAAATCTGAACTTCTTATTGTCATTTAGTTGTTTTTTTTTTTCCCCACTCAAAACTCTACCAATTGAGTCACACCTTCATCTCCAGCTTTTTGTTAAGTGGAGAAAAAGGCCTCAGAGACATTCCTGCTCAGACGATCCCCCCTGAACCATGATTTTCAGATCTTTCTGCCATCTGATGAGCTAGAATTGTAGGGAAGAGCCACAGGTGTCTGGTAGGAATTGTCACTTCTTATTCCCAGCCCACCCGTTGTTTTAGACTTTTTGTGCTCCCCTGTGGTTATTTTCACTGCTGGGAATCAGACCCTGGGCCTGATGCTTCCCTGGGGCCAGCACTCTATCACAGTGCCACACCTTCTCCATTGTTCTTATCTAGTGGATTCCCCCTGTGAGGCTCAGCAGACCTGATTTTCACTCTCCTTACATTCCTCTATGAATAGATTTCAGCTGAACTGGCTTCCTTTTTCTTTTTTTTTTTAACCAGCTATCACCCTCCAAAGGCTGAATATTCTGGTGTAACTCCTAGCCCTCTGCAGACTTTTTTTTTTTTTTTGCAAATCCTGGGTTTGAGCTCAGGGCCTGAGCACTGTCCTTGGACTTTCTCAAGGCTGGAAGGAACTCTATCACTTGAGCCTCAGCACCACTTCCGGCTTTTTTCTATGTATGTGGTACAGAGGAATAAAACCCGAGTCTTTGTGCATGCTAGGCAAGCATTCTACCATTAGGCCAAACTCCCTGCCTCCAGTCTTTTTTTTTTTTTTCCCCAGTCTTGGGGCTTGAACTCAGGGCCTGGGCACTGTCTGAAGGCTCCCCCACCCCACCAAGGCTAGCACTCTACCACTTGAGCTACAGCACCATTTCCATCTTCTTCCATGTATGTGGTACCAATGAATGGAACCCAGGTTCCATGCATAGTAGACAAGCACTCTACCACTAGACCAAAATCCAGGCCTCTGCAGCCTTTTTATTAAGGAAAAATTTGAATAAAGGAAACTGAAAATGGTAAGTGAGAAACCGGGTACTGCTGACTCACAACTGCAATCCTATCTACTCAAGAGGCTGAGCTCTGAAGATCATGGTTCAAAGCCAGACTGTATAGAAAAGTATGTAAGACTCTGACTTTTTTTTTTTTTTTTCTGTTGTGGGGCTTAAATTTAGAGCCCTCGCTACTTTCCCTGAGCTTCTTCACTCAGGGGTACTGTTCTACCACTTTAGGAACAGCTCCCCAGGAACTTTCCTGTTTAGGCTGCCTTTGAATTGTGATCCTCAAATCTCAATTTCCTGAGTAACTAGGATTACTCACCCATGTGGAGACTCTTAATAAGCAACAAGCCAGAGGTATAGCTGTGGCTCATGTGGTAGAGTGAGTGAGCAAAAAAGCCATATGAGACGGGCACAATGGCTCACGCCTGTAATCCTAGCTACTCAGGAGGCTGAGATCTGAGGATTGCAGTTCAAAGCCAGCCTGAGCACTAAAGACTGAGACTCTTATATCCAATTAACCAATTAAAATGGGAAGTGGCACTGTGGTTCAAGGGGTAGTAGGGTAGTAGCCTTGAGCTGAAGAGCTCAGGGACAGCGCCCAGGCCCATGACCAACCAAAAAAAAAAAAAAAAGAAGCCACATGAAAGCACAAGGCCCTGAGTTCAGGCTCACTATCAGAAGAAAAATAAAATTTCTATTTGAAATATTCTTAGGCTTCGCCTCAGTTAGCAACATTTAGGCTATTTCTATGGCCAAGAAAATATCACTTTTATTTATTTATTTAGTCAGTCATGGGGCTTGAACTCTGGGTCTGGGTGATGTCCCTGAGCTCTTCAGCTCAAGGCTACCACCCTGCCCCTTGAGCCATAGTTTCACTTCCGGTTTTCTGGTGGTTTATTGGAGATAAGAGTCTCATAGACTGTAGTGCTCAGTCTGGATCTGAACCAACATCCTCATTCTTCAGCCTCTTGAATAGCTAGGATTATAGGTGTGAGCCACCACGCTCTGCCAAAAGTTTCCCTTTTAAATCAGGCAGCTAGAATTAGATGGGTCTTATGCAAGTCATAAAACATAATGTTCAAATTTTATACACATAAATCAGATATATATCTTTTTAACATGATGCAAGATTGAGATTTAAAATAGAAAATTTCTCTTCCCTTTAACTGCAAAGGTGATAGACCTATAAATTGTGTTTCCATGCTGACAGCAGCTTGGGTTTACCTGAAGGAACAGCATGTCCACAAATCAGTGAGTCTTGTCCTTGCTCAATAGATGAAGGGATAAACGGATAGCAGTGGTGGTGTGGACAGATGTGTCTCTAGAAAGACCTTTTTTACCTTCTGTAGTTAGCATAAAGCTCAGTGGGCAAAATTGAATCAATTCCCAAGTCTTGCAGTTGAAGCTCTGTTGCTTTGAGACGTGGTCTTGCTATGTAGCCCAGGTTGCCTTCCACCTCAAATCTTCCTGTCTCAGCATTTTTCAGTCCTGGGATTGTAGGTATGCACTACCATGTCAGGGTCTGCAGGTTGACTCTGGAATGCATTTTTCTTTCAAGAATGATGAGAGCAATCGTGTATGTGTTCTCTGAGATACTACTGCTGTCACAATGTTGGAAATTTCCACTTCTTCCCCCCTTCCTTCTTTCTTTCCTTCTTTCTTTTCTTTTCCTTTCTTTCTTTCTTTCTTTCTTTCTTTCTTTCTTTCTTTCTTTCTTTCTTGTGTAGCAACGATTAACTATAATGTATAACAGGTTAAACTAGAGTGGAATATTTCTTACTCTCTGTGCAGAAAATATGAGTTAAAGACTCTACATGGCAGACTCCAATTCTTTTTTTTTTTTTTTTTGCCAGTCCTGGGACTTGAACTCAGAGCCTGAGCACTTTCCTTGGGCTTTCTCAAGACTAGAGCTCTACCACTTGAGACACAGTACCACTCCCAGCTTTTTCTGTGTATGTGGTACTGAGGAATTGAACCCCGACATTAGGGCATGCTAGTCAAGCACTCTACCACTAGGCCAAAATCCCAGCCCTCCAATTCTTTTCTAATTAGCTAAATTTCCGATCTTTGTATTTATTGTTTAATTTAAAGGATTTTGTTTTGTTTTGATACAAGAACTGGGGCTTGAACTCATGGTGGGTGTGATCATTGTCCCATTGAGGGCTAGCACTCTACCACTTGAGCCACAGTTCCATTTCTGGCTTTTTTGGTGATCAATTGCTGAATAAGAGTATTGCAGACTTTTCTGCCTGGGCTAGTTTCTCAATGTGATCCTCTGCTCTCAGCCTTCTGGTAAAGCTAGGAGTAAGGGAATGAGCCTGAGCTATGGGCTCCCAACTTATGTTTGAGAAAATGAATTCCTGAGCCCTGTATTTATTTATTTTTTTAATGATGCTTCTTTGAATCGAAGCAAAAGCAGTTTAGTTTTCCTGTTGTTCAAAGCCAAAGGCAAGGTAACAGGAGACCACTCTGGAAGTGGGAAGAAGCCAACAAGTATCACTTACTTGTTTTTCTAATTTTTAAATGGATGAGTCATTCACATAGTACAAAAGCTCAAGTCATTAATTAAGGTGAAAAACCCTTATTGCTTGCCTGAATCAATGCATGCCTTTCCTAAAAGTTTTCCTGGACTTTTTTTTTTTTAATGCAGATGTGGAAAACAATTACCTGTGTTCTTGATTTAGAGCCCTGTTTAGTCTAGTTTCCACAAAGTACCATGGAGTCTGTCTTCTAAAAACCCTTACAAATAAATTGAGAAGTCATTAAAAAAAAAAGAATATAGAGATTCCCTTCTTGAACACCTGTTTGTTAAACATGTCATTTGAAACATGATGTAAAAATCAATGTTAATAAATTCTTTAATAAAAAAAATTAAAAAAAGAGTGACCCATAGATAAGTGTGAAATCAGAATGGTGATATTATTTCTCTATTAGAGTAAGCATATTCTGGACTGGGAATATGGCTTAGTGGTATGAAGCTTGCCTAGCATGCATGAAGCCCTGAGTTTGCTTCTTAGTACCACATAAACAGAACAAGCTGAAAATGGCTCTGTAGCACAAATGGACGAGTGCTAGATTCGAGCAAAAGAAGCTCGGGGACAGTGCATAGGCCTTGAATTCAAGCCCCATGACTGGGAAAAAGAAAATAAAAAAAAGAGTAAGCATATTCTAATCAAGGAATCAGGGGAAGAGGTTAATAACTCAAGGAAAATACATCTGCCTCAATTAGTGATCAATTGTGCGGATCAGTGAATATGTGGCCAATATTACCAAATGGGAAACACTTTTGTTTTGTTTATTTTTCCTTTACCAGTCCTGGGGTTTGAACTCAGGGTCTAGGTGCTGTCTCTGAGCTTTTTGCTCAAGAATAGTGCTCTACCACTTGAGCCACACAACCCCACTTCTGGCTTGTTTTGGGTGCTTAATTGAAGAGAAGAGTTTCACAGACTTTCCTGCCCAGGCTGGCTTTGAACTTGGATCCACAGATCTCTACCTTCTGAGTAGCTAGGATTACAGGCGTGAGCAGCATCACTGTTTTCCTAACACTCATCCCCAGCCTCAGATACTAAGGCACAATTTTAAAGCATTTTTTTTTTTTGTAATTTAACTTTGCCTTGGAGATATTGTCTATTGTATGAGTATTTCCTTAAGGCAATAATTGTATCGTTAATTTTTTTTTGGTTTCCAACCAAGATGCTAATATCTGTAATTCATGTTCCTTAGAAAACTCCTATGAAAGGAGTCTGTGGGTCTAATTATGCCCTCTTGGGCAATTTTGATAATACATCTAAGGAATTAGGACGTTGTTACCTCAAAGCAACATGGCTCTGGGGTCCCCTCAGTAGTCTCTGCCTCAACTACACTTCTCTGATTTGCTGAAAACAATTTTATTTCAGGAGTGCCCCCTGCTGGCCAAGAAACTCTCAGGTTACTTGGTACCATTTGAAATTTAGAGGAAGTGTGATTTCTCTTGTGGTAGTTTCATTGGACAAGCAAAGCCAAATGTTGAAAGCAACGAAGCAACTCCAGTGCAAATTAGTAGTAGTTTTTTTTTTTCTTTTAATTGCACTGGGCTCTACTGGCTTTTGGTGACTCACTGGTATTGGGGCTTGAATTTGGAGCTTAGTTCTTGCTTAGGTTTTTTTTTTTTTACTTTTTAAAAAATTGTAATTAATAGAAGAGTTGCATTGTATTCACCAGATAGAAGGTGCATTCCTTAACAATCATTGCTACCTCTTCTCGCGTTTTTGTCCCCATTTCCCTCCCTTACCCCCTCCACTCATCTTGTTCTCCCCCCTTCCCTATGCTATTTCAAATAAACAAATAAACATATATACAATATATCAGATAATAAGGTAAGATACTGTAACAATATGAGATAACCAAGGGACAACAGAAGAGATGAGAAATAGCATAGCACATTAAAAACAACAGTCACACATCATATGGCTCTTGTTTCTATATCTTGGAGGTCCTTTCATTTAGCCTCATCCTATATGGCCTTATGTATCTAAGTTTTGCCCTATTGTAAACCTCTGCTAGGAGAGTCCAAGGTTTATACTAATTATGACAAATGAGGGAAACCATTGAGCCTATGTTCCTTTGAGTCTGGCTTACTTCACTTAATATGAGTTTTTCTAAGTCTTTTGATTTCCTTGCAAATGGGGCAATGTCGTTCTTTCTGATGGCAGCCTAGAATTCCATTGTGTATAAGTACCATATCTTGTTGATCCACTCATCATCTGAGGGGCATCTGGGTTGGTTCCATATCTTCACAATGGTAAATAGTGCTTCTATGAGCATTGTTGTGCTACTGGATTTAGTATGTCCTTGTTTCTGGACGATTGGGTAAATGCCAAGTAGTGGAATTGTTGGGTCATAGGGGAGCTCTATGTTTAATCTTTTGAGGACCCACCATACTGCTTTCCATAGTGGCTGAATGAGTTTGCATTCCCACCAACAGTGTGGTAGTGATCCTTTCTGTCCACATCCCCTCCAGCATCTGTTATTAGATTTCTTGATCATGGCCATTCTAACTGAAGTGATGTGGACTCTCAGAGTTGATTTGCATTTCTTATATGGTCAGAGATGTTGAGCATTTCTTCATGTGTCTATAGTCTTGCTTAGATTTTTTTCAGCTTCAAGCTGATGCTCTGCTCCTGGACCTACCTACACCTCCATTTTGGCTGTCTACTGGTGAATTAAGGATAACAGTCTCCTAGATTTGTCTGCCTGGGCTGGCTTAGATCTCAGTCTTGTGTGTGTGTGTGTGTGTGTGTGTGTGTGTGTGTGTGTGCATGCGCGCATGCTAGTCCTGGGACCTGGACAGTGTCCCTGAGCTTTTCTGCTCAAGGCTAGCACTATACCATTTGAGCCACAGCTTTACCTCTGGCTTTTTTGGTGTTTCATTGGACAAAAGCATTTTACAGTTTTTGCTCTCCAGGCTGGCTTTGAAATGTGATCCTCAGTTCTCAGCCTCCTGAGTAGCTAGGATTATAGGCATGCATTTTGTACAAACCAAGGCAGAAGGAACTATTGGCAGGAAAGAATGAAAAGTGGAGAAGTGAATATATTTTAAAAGGGATTTTTGATAGGAAAGGCTAAAGGGTGGGGAAGGTGAATTTTATTTTCAAAATATTTTTTCAAAAAATGTTATGTCTGAAAATGATGGTATTCTTTCTATTCATTGCTGATTGGACACGAAAATTCTAAAAAAACAAACAAACCTTATTTAGAATTACAAAGGCATTCTTGATCTTCTTGCTGTGTGGGGAGGCATAAAGCTATTCTATTTCCTGACAGCACTGGAAGGGCCTATTCTGGTTAAGATATAGAATGTACATTTGCAAAGCACCCTGATACTTTCTTGGTACATTTCATGTGTGGTTAAAAAATAGTTTCTTTTAATTCATAATTCTTACCTATGTCATTTTTTGCTCTACAATTTTAGTGTATAATGAACTTTTCTGATGAGAAAAGTGCCTGCCCCACCCCCACCCCCACCCCAGGAAAGTCATAACTCATTTTATGTACTATGGCATCTCTTGTCAGAATTGAACTCAGAGCCTGGTACTTAATTGGCTATTACTACTATTTGAGCCACAACTCCTACACACAAACACACATACACACACACACACACACACACACATTTTGCCAGTTCTAGGATTTGAACTCAGGGACTGGGCACTGTCCCTGAGCTTATTTTTGCTATAAGGTCCAGCACTCTACCACTTCAGTCACAGCACAACTTCTGGCTTTTTCTGTTGATGCGGTATTGAGGAATAGAAGCCAGCACTTCATGCATATTAAGTAAGCACTCTACCACCTTCGCACCACTGATGCTGGTTATTTTAAAGATACTTGGAACTGGTTTTGAACTTTGATCTGCCTGAGTTACTAGGCTTGCAGGTTTTAGTCACAGGCACACTTCTCATCCCTTGCTCTTGTGTAAAGCATATTCTCAGATCTTGACATGTGAGCCATCTTTCCTGGGGGATGTTACAGAACACAATAAACCTTGAACTTAGATTATATGTTCTTAGGTGAGCTCATTGTGAATGGTAGTGTTTTTGTTCAGCATCTAATATTTTGCTTTCTTTTGCATATTTACTTTCAATTTTCTTTATTTTTGGGTAGTGTGTGTGGGGGGGGGACAGCTTGGCCTGGAGTGGCCTCAAATGAGTCATCCTCCTGCATCAACCTTCTAAGTTTGGAAATTATTGGCTATGTACCACAATGCCCACAGAAGTTATGAAAATATATTTAGGGGCTAGTAATATGGCCTGGTGGTAGAGTGCATGCATAAAGTCCTGCGTTCCATTCTTCAGTACCACATAAACAGAAAAAGCCACAAATGGCACTGTGGCTCAAGTGGTAGAGTGCTAGCCTTGAGTAAAAGAAGCTCAGGGGCGGTACTTGGGCCCTATGTTCAACCCTAAGACTGGCAAAAAAAAAAAAAAAAAATGCCTCAAAAAAAAATCAAAGGGTATGACATTGTTTAAAAAGAAATGTACTTATTAAAGTCAGAGAAAGAGTATATTGATTTTAACATTGTTACCCCTTTCCTCTCCCAATTTTCATTTCTGTCCTCACTCACTAGCTGGGTAGTTAATTTTAAACATGGTATCTAGTGAGTACCACTGCCACATGTGTGCCCCCTTTGTCCCGCCATATCTGTGCCCCCTTTGCCCTCCAGAAGATAGATAATGAAGCAAAAACAATAACAAAGAAGAAGAAAATGCTTCTTCCCATTTCTTGGGGTTCTTTTTGATAAATATCATTTTATATGGTCAAATGCACATAGCTGTTGTGCCTGTTTGATCCTCTTATCTCCAATTTGCCTCCAAAAGGCTGGCAGTGAAGCTGTGGTTCAGTTGGTAGAATAACAGACCTTGATCCTGAGCCCCAGCATGGGTACACACACAAATATCTCACCTGTACTCCACAAATAGACTTATGGTGAGTTTTATGAGGCCCTTTGCCCTTTGAATATTACTATTTTAATTTATACCTATAAAATACATTGTCCATGAATGTTTAATAGATGTTCAATGTTACATGACACCACTATCACTTGACAATTCAAGCCCAATGTCCCTAGAAGGCACAACTGTAAAACTGCTGCATGCTGGGAAGGTGTGGGAGGCTGGGCTGAATAGCTGGGACTACTCTCTTCTTCTGTTCTATGATTAAATGCTCCTGGGCTGTTTTCATGGCCTCAGAAAGTAAACATTGCCGAGTGAGGAGGTACTGGGCCTGAAACACAAGGAGAAAGAATGCAAGGGAAGAGCCCTGGTAGCCTTGAAATGGACTCACAGAAGGATTCATCATCGGTGATAAATGTTGGTTGTCTCTGAAGAGCTGAATGTGTTGTGCTATTTCGAGCACATCCTATCCATCACTGCTGAGCCATAATAGCTATCCATCTGTCACGCGGGCCGGAAGCATCCGCACTCGCGAAGTCAGCTTGATGACTTGCTTGGCTTCAAATGGCCACGAGGGTTGTCATACCTGTCCCAGCCACCATCACCGCCAACCGCATAGAACATCCTCTTCCTCCCCGCACTGTAAGAAGGCAAAAGAGAGCTGGTGGTTCTTCCTGTCCACATTTGCCTGCCAAACTGAGCAGAAGAAAATACAGGCTTTCAAGTCTAATCCCTTCTTGATGGCTGATGAAGTATCACTTTGTAAACACACCGTCACCCCTCAAACATGTCAAGATGCCAACAAATTGGCTCTCATCTTTGCATAACTTCCTTTCCAGAGCTCTGATTTTACAAAATGCTTGACAAAGTTCCCTAGAAACAAGGAACATGTTGTGTCTCCAGTATGTTGGCAAGGTGACTGGTATCCAGCAGGTGACAAGAAACGTATATACGATGAAGCAAAGGAGGGTAAGCAACAGCTCTTATGCTAATGAAGAGCCTTCACAAGTGCTGCACAAATTTGACTCCAGGAAGTCAGGACTCTATACTCTTACACTCCTTACTCCCCGGGGTCTGCATTAGTCAGTTCAGCCAGCCTTCCAAATGCTAAGTATGCAACATCATTTGCTTTGGAGGATAATTGTCTGTGCCTCACACGCTGCACAGCTTTGAAGCAAGACACTTATGACATGTCTGTTCTATTTCCATGGATGTTTCTAAGTCAGAAGATATATGTGCTTTGTTTGTTTGTTTATTTATTTATTTATTTATTGTGGGTCATGGGGCTTGGACTCTGGGCCTGGGCAGTGACCCTGAGCTCTTCAGCTCCAGGCTACTGCCCTACCCCTGGAGCCACAGCACCACTTCTTTTTTTTTTAGTGATTAATTGGAGATAAGAGTCTGAGGTTCTTTAGTACCTGAGCTGGCTGTGAACTGCAATCCTCAGATCTCAGCCTCCAGAGTAGCTAGGATTACAGGTGTGAGTCATCTGATATATGTACTTTCTGAACATGTCCATGGAAAACAGAATAGTTTTTCTTTCTTTTTTTCCAGTCCTGAAGCCTGGGCACTATCCCCGAGCTTCTTTTGCTTAAGGCTAGTTATCTACCACTTGAGCCACAGCGACACTTTCTTTTCCTCTCTCTCTCTCTCTCTCTCTCTCTCTCTCTCTCTCTCTCTCTCTCTCTCTCTCTCTCTCTCTCTCTCTCTCTCTCTCTCTCTCTCTCTCTCTCTCTCTCTCTCTCTCTCTCTCTCTCTCTCTCTCTCTCTCTCTCTCCTTTTTCTTTGACAGTCCTGGGGCTTGAACTCAGGGGCTGAGCACTGTCCTTGGACTTTCTCAAGGCTAGTGCTCTACCATTTGAACCACAGCACCACTTTCAGCTTTTTCTGTGTATGTGGTACTAAGGAATCAAATCCAGGGCTTCATACATGCTAGGAAGCACTCTACCACTAGGCCACATTCCGCTTTCTTGTTTGCCTTCCTTTCCTTTTCCTTCCCCTTCATCTCCCCCTTCTTTTCCCCTTCCCTTCCCTTCCCCTTTCCTTCCCTTCCCTCCCCCCCCATAATTTGTAGTTGTACAGAGGAGTTCAATTTCAACATGTTAAGAATATTTTCATATATATATATATATATTCTTTTTTTGCTAATCTGGGCTTGAACTCAGGGCCTGGACACTGACTTTGAGTACTATTGCTCAAGGATAACATTCTGCCACTTGAGACACAGCCATTTCCAGCCTGTTCTGTGTATAAACAAGGAATTGAACCCAGGTCTCCCTGCCATGCACTGAGTATTTTCTGAACAGAGGTGTCTTCAGTTGTGACGCAAATGTACCGCGTGAACAGCACATCTACCTCATACCATATCCATACCTTCCCTATAAGACTTGAGAAGTGAGATGAATTAATGTAAATATGAAAGTACTCTTGTTTTCTGTGACCTGGATGATAAAGATATTTCACACCCTGGGTCTGATGCCTTCTGCTGTGTGAGACCTAATGTATTAATTTGATATAAGATACAAATCTGAGATTTTACGTGATTCTCATTATTATTATTATATTAATCCTGGGGCTATTATAAGGGCCTGGACACCGTCCCTGACCTCTTTTGCTCAAGGTTAGTACTCTACTACTTAAACCACAGCGCCACTTCTCCTCCTCCTCCCTCCTCCTCCTTGTCTTCCTTTCTCGTACTACTAAGATTTTATGTTAGCATACATTGGTTACAGTAAGCAACTCTCGTGGAAACATTTATTACAATGTACCCCACTCTTTGTTATATTCCCTTACCCCTTTTCTTTTTTTTGCTAGTCTTGGGGCTTGAACTCTGGGCCTGAGCACTGTCCTTGGGCTTTCTCAAGGCTAGAGCTCTACCACTTGAGCCACAGCACCATTTCCAGCTTTTTCTATGTATGTGGAACCAAGGAATTGAACCCTGGTCTTTGTGCATGCTAGGCAAGCACTCTTCTACTAGGTTTAACTCCCAGCCTCCCTTCGCCCCCTTTTTCTGGGTCAGTCATAGAACTTGAACTCTGGGCCAGGGCACTGTTCCTGAGCTCTTCAGCTCAAGGCTACTGCCCTACCCCTTGAGCCATAGAGCCACTTCCCATTTCTTGGTTGTTAAGTGGAGATAAGAATTTCACATTCTTAGTTCAGGGGCTGGATTTGAATCGAGATCCTCATTTCTCAGCCTCCTGATTACCTAGGATTGCAGGTCTGAGCCACCGCAACCGGCTCCTTTCCCTTTTTAAAAATCATTTTATTGTTCTATTTCTCTATATAAAGTCCTTTGATCATGTTTGCCCCATTCACGCTGTCCAGTCCTCCTCCTGCTGACATCCATTTTCTAACACAGCCTCACTTGTCATCCATTTTTTTTAGTGTATAATAATGGTACCAGAGCATTTCACAACGGTATTTCTTGAATACATATTATATTTTTCTCAGCATAGCCCCTTCTATTATGTGCTCTATCTCTCTGTCTTACTCTCTGTGTCTGTCTCTGTGTGTCTATCTCTATCTCTCTCTATCTCTGTCTGTCTCTCATTCCTTCCCCCGCTTTCCTCTACTTTGTTGTTGTTTAATGGGCACCAAGTGATTGTAATTTTCATATTAATGGGTACAAGTATGAATTTCAGTTTTTTTATTTTTATTTTTTGGTCAGTCATGGAACTTGAACTCTGAGAGTGGGCTCTGTCCCTGGGCTTCTTTGGCTCAAGGCTAGCATTCTACCACATTGAACCACAGAGCCACTTCTGGGTATTTCTGAGTGGTTTGTTGGAGATAAGAGTCTCACAGACTTTTCTGCCTAAGCTGGATTTGAACTTTGATCTTTAGATCCCAGACTTCTAAGTAGCTGGGATTACTGATATGAGCCACTGGGTGCCGGCAGTCAGCATACATATTCCATGTGTGATAATATGATTAGGGTAACTGCCTGATCTACCACCATGGTGGGAACATTCACAGCCTTCTCTATTAGTTCTTTTGAAAAATTCAATTAATTATTAGCAACCAGAATTCTCCTGCTGTGCATTAAAACACAAGAAGCCATTCCTCCTAGGTACCTGCTCTAGGACACAGCTCTTGACACTTCTTCTATGTCGTTTGAGAGATGAGTTGGGATTGTTTCAAAGTTTCTTTTCATGTGTAATCTTTGATATTCTAAAGCTTTAATGGGCTCTGTCATTTTCATCCTTGTTATAGAAGAACTCAAGCATTTTGTACTTGACCTTCTTAAAGGGTCTTTAACTAAACACTGCATAATGAGTCTATTGGTAGTTGAGATTATTGAAACCATCTTCTGTAGTGGAGGGAGCTGAATTGCTACTAATGCACTGGGCTGGCTGATGTGATGCATTAGTCATGTGTGGAACAAATTTGTTAGCATATGGATTTTACTGTGACTTAGGGGTTGATTCCTCCACTCATGCTTTTATGCAGTATTTTGTATGCATGGGAAGGGATATATGACAGCATTTTCAAGTTTTCTTTCTTGGCAGGGGATATGGCTCAAGTGGTAGAGTACTACCACTTGTAAGGCCTAGGGTTCCATCCCCAGAAATGCAAAACAGTAGCAGCATCAGGAACCACAATGCACTTATCTCTGATTTCCCTTGAACTCAAGGCCTCATCCTCTCCTTTAGTTTTGCTGGCAAGGACAGGTGCTCCAGGGCCAGCCTTGGTTCCCATCTTGTGCCATTGTTGTTAGGTGGAAGTGTAATTGTGAGGTCTAGTGCGGAGGTCGGTAGGTCATTGGGGGAGAGGCATATCCTCAAAAGGAGAATGGAAAGCTGGGAGTTTGGCCTAGTGGTAGAGCGCTTGCCTAGCATGCACAAAGACCCGGGATTTGATTCTTCTGTACCACATACATAGAAAAAAGCCAGAAGTGGTGCTGAGGCTTAAGTGGTAGAGCTCTAGCCTTGAGAAAATCCAAGGACAGTGCTCAGGCCCTGAACTCAAGCCCAGGACCGGCCAAAAATAAAAAAAGATAGAATGGGACCCAGGTCTCTTTCCCTCTCTCATTTGCCTTCCCACCTCAGTTAAGCAGGCACATTCCTTTGCTTTCACCAGATATAGAGTGTGATCACAGGTCTAACCCATGGGGCCAGTTAGGCAGCACTGAAGCTTCCCAAACTGCAAACTGTTTTCCTCCACACACTGGTCATCTCCAGTACTTGTACTTGCTAATGGAAGTTGACTTACCTAGTCATCCAGGAAGGATAAACACATAGATGAGAGAAAAATTCTTGCTACAGGCCACAGAAAACCATTCGACACCCTAGTTTTGCTGCTTTGCTAGATATTTTCAGCTGTAATAGAAAGGAATACCTCAAAGGTTCTGCTAAGTGAATATACAAAATTTATAGACTCTTCAGAAATGAACAATAAATATTTGCCATAGAAAATTTGATTGGGCTTAATCCTTTAAAAGGAAAACTGCAATATAAAAATAATAAAACAAGCCGGGCATGGCGGCTCATGCCTGTAATCCTAGCTACTCAGGAAGCTGAGATCTGAGGATAGTGGTTCAAAGCCAGCCCAGGCACAAAAGGACCTGAGACTCATCTCCAATTAATCACTAGAAAAGGGGAAGAGGGGTTATGGCTTAGGGGTAGGGCAGTAGTCTTGAGCTGAAGAGCTCAGGGACAGAGATCAGGCTCAGAGTTCAAGCCCCATGACCCACCAAAAAAATGAAATAAAGAAAAAGAATAAAACATTCTCATATCCATTTTAATGTGTTTGTGTATGTATGATGTTCAAGTGCAAATGTGCACTCATCTCCAAAGAGGTCAAATTTTAGGAAAAGTGTCATTTATTTGTAGCTATTTATTTGTCACCGTGCTCTAATTCTGAAGTGGTGATGGTGTTGATGATGATGATTATTAATGTTGACCACAATAGCTGACCATAATAGCCACAAAATAGCTAACACTTCTTGCATTTCTCTCCCTCCCTCCCTCCCTCCCCCCCTCTCTCTTTCTCTCTCTCTCCTCCCCCCGCCACTAGTACTGGGGCTTGAACTCAAGGACCCATGTTCTCCCTTAGCCTTTTCATTCAAAGTGGTGCTCTACCACTTGAGCAACAGCTCTAAGTCTGGCATTTTGGTGGTTGCTTAAGGATAAGAGTCTCACAGAACTTCTTGCCTGGGCTGGCTTCAAGTTGCAGTCCTCAGATCTCATCCTCCTAAGCAGTTAGGATTGCAGGTATGGGTCTCTGGTACCCGGCTATGTACACTGAATATGATATTGTATTTGTTCACCTCTCCTCTCTCCATTCATCTACACTACTTCCTTTCTTCATTCATCTACACTTACCCCCTGACCACGTATGTGTCAGCTTCCTAGGATTCATTTTGCTCCTATAAGTTAGTTGTTCAAAGGAGTTACATCACTGAAAACCTCCTCAGTATATACTATACTTTAGTCGATTTGTTTGTGTGTATATTCTTATATTCTTTTTCCTTTTTTTTTTTGGCTAGTCTTGGGTCTTGAACTCAGGGCCTGGGCACTATTCTTGGAATTTCTCAAGGCTAGTGCTCTGCCATTTGAGGTACAGCACCACTTCCAGGGTTTTTTTTGAAGTTATCATTTTTTTATTAAAGATTTTATTAATATTGATTTTTACATCATATTTCAAATGTCATGTTTGACAAATATTCAAGAAGGGAATCTCTATATATAATCACTGGCACATAGATTTTAGAACATAATTAAAATTAAGCTGAGGGTTTGTATGTCATAGATACGTATTAATATATGTAATAAAACATTATGTCTATAGAGTATATAGCCCTTTTTTTTTCCTGTGTATGTGGTACTGAGAAATTGAACTCAGTTTTCATGCATGCTAGGCAAGCACTCTACCACTAGGCCAAACTGCCAGGCCTGTGTTTATATTCTTATGAGTCTGTATGTATTTTCATGTATGTTTACAGTTTAGATCTAACTATTACATTTGAGAGGAAAACATGTGCCCTTTTCTCTCTGAATCTGATTAATTTTACTTAACATACTGTTTTCCAGGTCTTTTTATTTCCTTGAAAATGATATAATATTCTTCCTGACAAATGAGTAAAATTGTATTACACACACACACACACACACACACACGTACGTACATAGCTAAGTATATTTTTTTCTTGATCCACTAGACTATTTTAAACATTATGTCATTTAGCTCATACCAGACTGTGCTATAAGAGTTTTATAAGCAGGCTGGGATGGTAGCTTAGTGGTACAATGTAGGCCTAGCATTCATGGAGCCCTGGGTTTCATTCCTCAGTATCTCATAAACATAAACAGTCAAAGTAGAGCTGTGGCTCAACTAGTAGGGAGCTACCTTGAGCAAAAGAAGCTCAGGGATAGTGCCTAGGCTTTGTGTTTAATCCCCAGGACTGGCAAAAAAAAAAAAAAAGTTTTAGAAAGAACTCATATAGCATAGAGTGAAAGATTATTTAGACTATGAGATTCCTCCAACTACAGTAATATTTTCCTATTATCAAACACCAATTATCACTATTCCCTTCTTTCCTAGGCAAAATTTGTATCTTCCTGAGACATCATTTGTTCAAGTGATTCTGTATGAACTCTACCATCTATTATTTGGCAGGATTTTTTTGTGTGTGAGGAGGGGCAGGAGTCATGGGGCTTGAACTCTGGTCCCTGGCCTTGTCTCTGAGCTCTTCAGCTCCAGGTTACCACCCTACCCCTTGAGCCATAGCCCCATTTCTGGTTTTCTAGTGGTTAACTGGAGAGAAGAGTCTCATTTTCTTTAGTGCCACAACTTTACTTCAGACTTTTATTGGAATTAAGATTCTCATAGACTTTCCTGCTTGAGCTATATTCATATCCGGATTCTCAAATCTCAGCCTCATGAGTAGCTAGGATTTTAGGCATGAGATATTGGCACCAGCTAGATTTACCTCTTTTCCATGATTCATTAACTAATATAATACAAAGGTAGGATTTTCTCCTAATCTATCCTACCTCATTAAATTAAATACACATTGAGGAACACAACTCAGAGAAAGTTAAAAACAATCAAAATTGATGAAAGAACGTTTCGGATCTTTGACTGCAGCTTGTGCACATACATCCCCAAAGAAAATTAATTGCTTGACCCACTGTTCAAAGTTTTTGTAAATATATAAGTTGGCAGTGCCAATTTAGATAATCAAAGCAGTGACTTGGAGATCTTTCTACATTTGTGTCAGTGCCATATTTTACTGCATTACAGATGATGCTCATTCTCTGCTTAATTGTGCTGAACATAATTTGTATGCAATCCAGTGGTTATCAATTGGACATAACAAAAATGCTGTTTTTTTCCCCCCTATCTTTCTTTGGCTTATAATTTGTTGATTTTGAAAGCAGCTGGAGTTGTTCCATGTGAACGGAAACAATCATAAGGCTATACAATCAACACAGTCCTTTCTAGAAACCCTCTATTCAGGGCTATTTCAAATCCTTCACTTCAAAAAATATTGATGTTAATTTGCATATAAACTTAAAAAGTTTGTTGGCCATTGAGCTGGAACTCAGGGACTGAGCGCTGCCCCTGAGCTCATTTGCTCAAGGATAGTGTTCTACAACTTGAATCCATAGCACCATTTCCAGTTTTCTGCTGGTTAATTGGAGATAAGAGTCTCAAGGCCTTTTCTGTCCAGGCTTTGAACCATAATCCTCAGATCCTGGCCTCTTGAGTAGCTAGTATTACAGTCTGATTCACCAGTGCCCAGCACACATAAAACTTTTAATCTGATCTTTGGGATCCTCTCACAACAGGGGGAACATCAGATCTCATCAAAGATTTAAGGGAGAGAGTGAAGGACCTTTGCCAATGGGTTTCCATAAGTATGTAGACTTCACTCTTTGGAACAAAACTATTGGATTTTGCAAACTGGTTATAGCAGTTTGCAAAGAGAGTTTGCAGAAATGTTTATGTTTATTTTTGAATTGGTTTGGTACTGAGGCTTGAACTCTGGACTTTCAATTCTCTCTTGCCTTTTTCTTCATGGCTGGCATTTTACTACTAGAACCACAGTCACTTCTGGCTAATTTATTGACTATGAAAGTCTCTTGGATTTGTCTGCCTAGGATGGTTTTGATCCTCAGTTCTCAGATTGCAGCCTCCTGAGTAGCTAGTGTTGTAGGCATCAGACACTGGTACACAGCTGCGCACGTGTTGATAGCTACATAAAAGCTCATGTTAATATAATGATTGAATACTTGTGCTGTAGGTTCCCATAGTCTTCATAATTATATGAATCTTAGGACTCAAAAATAAAGTAGCTTTTGCTTAACATTTAGTTTTATTTTTTTTTTGTCATTGTAGCACTCACTGTAAAAGGATCATTTCATCTAGTTTGAACATAAGAGATGTTTCTTGTTTTTGTTTTTTTTTTGGTCACTCGTGGGGCTTGAACTCTGGGCCTGGGTGCTGTCCATGGGCTCTTCACCTCAAGGCTACCACCTTACCCCTGGAGCCACAGCACCACTTCTGGTTTTCTAGTGGTTAATTGGAGATAAGAATCTCATGGACTTCAGTGCCCTGGCTGGCTTTGAACAGAGATCCTCAGATCTCAGCCTCTTGTGTAGCTAAGAGTATAGGCATGAGCCACCGCACCCAGCTAGATTCATTATTTATTTATTTATTTATTTATTTATTTATTTATTTATTTATTTTTGCCAGTCCTGGGCTTGAGCTCAGGGCCTAAGCACTATCCTTGGACTTTCTCAAGGCTAGAGCTCTACCACTTGAGCCTCAGCACCACTTCTGGCTTTTTCCTATGTATGTGGTACCAAGGAATCGAACCTGGGTTTTCATGCATGCTAGGCAAGCACTTCAACCACTAGGCCAAACTCCCGGCCCCTCATTTATTATTTTTTTTAAAGCATTTTTCTTTTTGAACTTGACTGTGGTGACATTTGATGTTAGTGTTCAAGAGGCTAAGATTGAAGAGGCTAAGAGGGAAGGTTGAGAATTTGAGGTTAGTTTGGGCTACATAGACTCAATTTTTTTTTTCCTTTTTAAAAAATACATGATCGGGGCTGGGAGTTTGGCCTAGTGGTAGAGTGCTTGCCTAGCATGCATGAAGACCCGGGTTTGATTCCTCGGTACCACATACATAGAAAAAAGCTGGAAGTGGTGCTGAGGCTCAAGTGGTAGAGCTCTAGCCTTGAGAAAGTCCAAGGACAGTGCTCAGACACTGAACTCAAGCCCAGGACTGGCAAAAAAAAAAAAAGGGGGGGGGGCAGGAGTTTGGCCTAGTGGTTAAAGTGCTTGCCTAGCATGCATGAAGACCTGGGTTCAATTCCTTGGTACCACATACATAGAAAAACGCCAGAAGTGGTGCTGAGGCTCAAGTGGTAGAGCTCTAGCCTTGAGAAAGTCCAAGGACAGTGCTCAGGCCCTGAGCTCAAGCCCAGGACTGGCAAAAAAACAAACAAACAAACAAAAAAAAACATGATCAAGATCAAAATTAGGCCAAACACAATGGCTCTTGCTGTAATCCAAGAGATTCTTATCTCGTTAATCACTAGAAAAGGGGAAGTGGGGCTGTAGCTCAAGGAGTAGCTTTGAGCTGAAATGTTCAGGGATAGCACCCAGCCCCATGACCCACAAAGAGTTCTAAGATTAGATTAACTCTATAGAAAACCATTTGTGTTGCTTTTTATTTATTTATTTATTTGGCCAATCCTGGGGCTTGAACTCGGGGCATGGGCACTGTCCTTGGACATTTTTTGCTCAAGGCTAGCACTCTACCACTTGAGCCACAGTGCCACTTCTGGCTTTTTCTATGTATGTGGTACTGAGGAATTGAACCCAGGGCTTTATGCTTGCTAGGCTAGCACTTTACCACTAGGCCATACTTCCAGCCAGTTGTGCTGTTGTTGTTGTTTAATGAGATAAGTGGACAAAAGACTCAGAGCATCCAGATGACTAGGCAGGCAACTCTACTGTTTGAACCACACATCCAGCCCAAGACCTTCCCCTTCCCCTTCCCCTTCCCCTCCCCTCTCTTCTCCTTCCCCTTCCCTTCCCTTCTCCCTTCCCTTCCCTTCCCTTCCCTTCTCCCTTCCCTTCCCTTCCCTTCCCTTCTCTTTTCCCTTTGTCCCTCCCTCCCTTCCTTCCTTTCTTCTTTCCTTTATGCCAGTGCTAGGGCTTGAACTCAAGGCCTGGGCATTAGTCTCTAGTTTTTGAAATCAGGGCCTGGGCACTTGTCTTTAGATTTTTTTTTTGCTCAAGGCTGGTCCTCTACCACTTGAGCCACAGCTCTACATCTGGCTTTTTGCTAGCTAACTGGAGAGTCTCATGGCCTTTCCTTCTGGGGCTAGGGCTTTTTTTTTTTTTTTTTTTTTTTTGTGGGTCACGGGGCTTGAACGAGACACAAGGCTACCGCAATACCCCTTGAGCCATTTTCTAGAAGTTAATTGGAGATAAGAGTCTCAGGTTCTTTTGTGCCCTGGGTGGCTTTGAACCTTGATCCTTAGATCTCAGCTTCTGAGTAGCTAGGATTACAGGTGTGAGCCACCTCACCTGGCTGGGGCTAGTTTTGAACCATTATCTTTAGATATCAGCATCCTAAGTAGCTAGGATTATAGCCATCAGCTGCCAGTACCCAGCCCCAGAATTCATGTTTCAAGGATCCTTTTATACATGAAGAGATACATGTTTTCTTTCCTCATACCTCATCCATTCATTTTTTAAAAAATCATCATCTAATGCTTTTGATTTTTGCCCAACAATAAACCAACTGTATGATTAAATAACTTAAGATTGGCTTTTCTTATACTAATAAGCAGTGATCAATTGAGAGCACATGACGATTTTTCATGCTGGTCTAGACCATCAGGCCCAAGTAGCAGCAAAGCCACTCTTCCTATTGCTTTTCCTGGCTCTGTACATTAAAGAAGTGAGAGTAGGGGTCTGGGAGTTTGGCCTAGTGGTAGAGTGCTTGCCTAGCATGCACAAAGACCTGGGTTCAACTCCTCGGTACCACATACATAGCAAAAAGCTGGAAGTGGTGCTGAGGCTCAAGTGGTAGAGCTCTAGTCTTGAGAAAATCCAAGGACAGTGCTCAGGCTCTGAGTTCAAACCCAGGACTGGCAAAAAAAAAAAAAAAAAAAAAAAGAGTAGGGAGTAGGACACAGACATAGCCTCAGCCATCTGAGATCTTATGTTGAGATTTTTTAGCTGAGCCTTTTGTGGTCTTAGGTAGAGATGATGTTGAATTCTGGATTCAGGATCACAAAAGTGAAGACAATGAACTCATCTCTCTTACGTTACTCTCAGTAAATATTCTTTGAAACTTTGCTCTTTTCCTGTAGACCAACTCCCTGCCACCTGTCTTCCCCTCACTCCTCCCCGCCCCTCATTGCAGGGCTTGAACTCAGGACCTGGGGCCCTGTCTCTGAGCTTTTTCACTGAAGTCTAGCACGTTACCACTTCGAGCTACAGATACACTTCCATTTTCTGGTGGTTAAGTGGAGATAAGAGTCTCTCAGACTTTGTGGCCTGGGCTAGCTTTAAACTTCGATTCTCAGATTTCCTGAGTCACTAGGATTACAGGCTTGGACCACCAGCACCTAGGTTGACTGGGCCTTTTTGATTGGCTATATTCCTTTCAAATCTAGGTTGCTATGCTTTTGTTAAAAAGGTAGTGAGTCCATCACAGTAACAAGATATCTCTCTAAACTGAGCTCAAATCCCGCCCGAATATAAATTAGGTTGTGGAATTCTCTAGAATGGTAAAGAACAAGCAGCAGGAAAAGGACTCTTTACCACAATTCATACCTCATGTCTTACTTGTGCGGAGGAAGTCGAAAAAAGGAGAAATCTACAATGCACAGCCATAGCTCTAGGACCACTTCTCTCAGCTTCCACTTCGGACAGTGGCTCACGCAGTTTAGCACACACTTGTCCCATTCAGCTTGCTCATTAGTGGCCACTAGTGGCTGAGGTGGTAATTCTTTTTATGGAGATGTGTGTGCTGGATTTGAACTCTGGATATCTCATGGTCACTTGGCTGTTATAGTCATAGATGGAGCTCTTCCACTTGAAGCACACTACCATTATTTGTTGTTTAATTGGAGATAAGAGTCTCTTAAATATTGTCTGTCTTTTCCTTTGGAAAGGTTAATTCACACAGGAAATAAAAAAAAAAGTGGTGCAGAAAGAAAAATAGTTAGAAAATTGGAAACAAGCTTTTTATATATCAATAGAGAAGGGAGTATGCATGTATATACATATATATCTGCATGTGTATATGCAGTAGACCAAAAGATTAACATTACCATGCCATTTATTTTAAAATACAAAGCTACAGAGATTTCATCATTTATGATAGTTGTATTAGGAACTTCACAAATTTAAAAGAGATAAATTAAATAGAAAAAAGATACTCTAGCCAGGTGCCAGTGACTCATGGCCAGCTACTCAAGAGGCTGAGATCTGAGGACTGCCGTTCAAAGCCAGCCTGGGCATAAAAGTCAGTGAGACTCTTACCTCCAATTAACCACCAGAAAACCAGAAGTGGCACTGTGGCTCAGGTACAGCACCTAGGCCCAGAGTTCAATCCCCATGACCAACAACAAGAGAGAGAGAGAGAGAGAGAGAGACAGAGAGAGAGACAGAGAGACACAGAGAGACACAGAGAGAGACAGAGAGAGAGAGGAGAGAGAGAGACAGAGAGAGATGGAGAGGGAGAGGGAGAGGGAGAGAGAGAGACAGAGACAGAGACAGACAGAGACAGAGACAGACAGAGAGAGACAGAGACAGACAGAGACAGGGAGGGAGACTGATTCTGCAAAAACAAGTATTCATCAGATATTAGCACACAGCAAGAGTGTAATAACAAAATGTGATATATCACTTAGTGAATAACACGGGACACCTGGCTGTGCATCTGTAGAACAAAGAACATATGTTTAGATATTCAACTCATCCCTTAGACCAAAAATCCAAATGTCTCAAGAGTTCACTAAGAAATTAAAATATGAGGGCCGGGAGTTTGGCCTAGTGGTTAAAGTGCTTGCCTAGCATGCACGAAGACCCAGGTTCCATTCCTCGGTACCACATACACAGAAAAAAGCCAGAAGTGGTGCTGAGGCTCAAGTGGTAGAGCTCTGCCCTTGAGAAAGCCGAAGGACAATGCTTAGGCCCTGAACTCAAGCCCAGGACTGGCAAAAAAAAAAAAAAAAAAGAAATTAAAATATGAAAGCTGGGTACCCATGGCTCATGCCTGTAATCCTTGCTACTCAGGAGGCTGAGATGTGAGGATTGTGGTTTAAAGTCAGCCAGGCATGAAAGTTCATTATACTCTTATCTCTAGCTAACCACGAGAAAACCTGAAGTGGCTCTGTAGCTCAGGTGGTAGAGTGGTAGTGTCCTTGAGCTGAAGAGCTCAGGGACAGTGCACAGGTCCAGAGTTCTCAGGTGGTAGAGCTCTAGCCTTGAGGAAAGCCTAAAGACAGTGCTCAAGCCCTTAGTTCAGTCTCTCTGGACTAGAAAACAAAACAAAACAAAAACCTACCTACCAACCAACCAAGAAACCACTGAAAACAAAAACAGAAACTTTACCTTGATGGAGAGAGAGATTCTGAATAATATTTGCATTCTGTACAAGTAAAAATTTTGCCAGGAAGTTAAACTAAAGCCTGAAATTCTCTCTAGGGAAGCAAAATGTCTAAGAATATATAGAAATAATCTAGTGTTTATAAAGACTGGACTAAAATAACTACAATATATCAAAAGCAAATAACTGTTGAGGGAATCGACATATTTTAATTTGGCTCAGACTATATTTTACATGTTCTGGGAGTACTGTAGTGTATGAGTTTGTATGTAGAGCTTAAATGTATAATTAATATAGCTTTGAAGCTGCTTCTATCCACATGATTAAAATTTATCATGGTATTAGCTTTCAAACAGAGGCTGTTTAACAAGTTATATCCAATGCAATAAATTAGGTCTTCTCTGATGAGCTCTGAATAAAGAATCATCATTTATCTCAATGGTATTTTATTAGAGACATTTTAATTGCTGTAGGTAAAAGTCACCATCCAGTTTCTTGACCAAATATCTCTGATAATGAAATCATTTTCTCCAGGACTGTTGGTTTAGTCTTTTTTGTTTCATCTCACTGACTAGACTCAAGAGGCTGAGATCTGAGGATCAAGATTCACAGCCAGTTCAGGAAGACAAATCTGAGAGGCTATTATTCCTAACCAGAAAAAAGCCAGAAGTGAAGGTGTGGCTTAAGTGGTAGAGTGCTGGCTCTGAGCGCAAAGGTTAAGGGATAGTACCTAGGCTCTGAGTTCAAGCCTGAGGACCAGTGTGTGCACACACATGCAAAGAGAGAGAGAGGGAGGGAGGGAGAGAGAGAGGGAAAGAGGGAGGGAGGGAGGGAGGGAAGAAGAGAGAGAGAGAGAGAGAGAGAGAGAGAGAGAGAGAGAGAGAGAGAGAGAGAGAATAACTCCAATAATTCTTCTCTAAGAGTTATGACTATGATGAGTTTGGCATACATTCTTCCAGAAATTTTCTACACAAATTCTCTTCTTCAAACTGTGTTCTTGACACCAATTATATCTGAATTCTCCCTCTGCTGTTGTATTTTTATCCAATTTTCCCACCCCATCTTTTCAATCCCTTTCTGGAATGATATATTAGGCAAATGTAGCCAAAAGTCCCAGTTCTTAGACCTAAGGACACATTTTATGCCAATGCATCTGTGCCTTAGAGCAGATTTTCTATCTGTGCCTGTGCCCAAGTAGGGATTGGGTGCCAGCTGGTGCAAAGCTTAGTGGAGTGCAGGCTACCTCCCAGAGTGAGGCTCTGCTTCCTTTCCCTTTGGTCCAGTCAGGGTCATTTGGTGGAGTGGAGAATGGAAGGCTAGGCAGTATCTTTATCACACAATCTCACACTGGCTTCAGGGGATTAAGCAAGGTCCTTACTTCAATTTCACCCTTGTCAAAATGATTACCAAGCTTATTCCATCCTGGCTTGTATGTTTCCTAGCTTCCAATGGAAGCTCTTTTTATGCTTTAGTATTTGTCCATTCATTCAGTAGACACTAGTGAGAGACTTTAAAACATGTCTCACAAAAGCAATCTTTATTCAGTGTGATAGGTCATTTAGAGTAAATATCTACCACATTGAAAGGAACTGAAATTAACAGTCTCAATGCCATGCTGTGTTAAGTGTGTGATTTAATTTTAATGTTATCAAGTAGATTAACTACAGCCTGATTTAAAAAATTCCATGGATGGTAAAATAGTAATTCTTAGAAACTTGAGGATAGGATGTCATGAGAAGTTGCTAAATGTCTTATTGAATTTTGTCAGTTTGCTCAGCCAGTCTCCTTACCATGACACAGAGTAGAGATAGAAAAAAATGTGAGAATGGCAAATCTTTGCTTCTAAATGTTTCAGAGCTATCTGTGATGTTTCTTCGGAGAGAATTGGGATAGTGGGTTTAAAAAGCCATCTTGCAAATTTTCATGCTGAAATGTGCTTCAGCACAAAACTTGATTATGCACATACAGAACAAAAATATCCATATTTCTCTCTATATACAAAATCATTTGTGAAGGATTTATTTTACAACAGACACTTTCCTAATTGGACTACTGAATTATATTGTAAACTATACCTCTCAATGTTATCAGGGTTTACAAAGCAATGGTGAATTTAATGCACCCCATTTTCATATAAAAAAAGGAAGGAGATCACCATTTCTCAAGCAGAATTGAGACAGAAAGATGATATCATTGTTATAAATTCTGGGTATCTTTCCTTATCACTTTTAATAATAAACTTACCAGGAAGTTTCTAGAATTTGAATCTAGATTTATTATTAAACTCCTTATCTGCTGTTTAAATATTTGTATAAGGCTGGGAATGTAGCTTAGTGGTAGAGTGATTGCCTAGCATGCATGAAACTCTAGGTTTCATTCCTCAGTACCACAAAACAGAAAATACTGGAATTGGCACTTTGGCTTAAGTGGTAGAATATTAGCCTTGAGCAAAAGAAGCTCAGGGATAGTGCCCTGGGCCAGAACTCAAGCCCTAGGACTGGCAAAAGAAAATGTACAAAATTTAAAGTTGTAGAGAAGATAACAATTTCTCTCCTCATTTTCATCATTTACTAGAAGACAGGAGTGACTTGCTATTTTTTTTATTTGCTACTTATTTTATTTGTCAGTCATGAAGCTTGACCACCTTGAACTACAGAGCCACTTACAGTTTTCTGGTGGTTAATTGGAGATGAGTCTCATGGACTTTCCAGCGCAGGTTGGCTTCAAACTACAATCCTTAAATCACAGCCTTCTGAGTAGCTAGGATGAAAGGCGTAAGCCCTCGGTCCCTGGCTTGCTCATTTATTTATACATCTTTTTGAATGTCAGTGACTAAAAACAAGTAACAGTCTTTGTTTTCTGCTGGACACTGGTCAAAAATAGTTGGGTAGTTGGATTGAGCCAGGTGTCAATGGCTCACTTTTATTACTCTAGCTATTAGGAGATATAAGAATCAAGATTTGAAGCTAGCCTAGGCAGAGAAGCCAAAAGACTCTCTTTTATTTTTCAGGCAGAAAGAGAAATTAATTATTGAACTGCTGCCCCTCTCCCACCAAGAGACTCTTATTTCCAATAACATTTAATTATCAAAACTAGAAATAGAGACGTGGATCAACTGGTAGGACACAAGCTGTGAGAAAAACAAAACAAAATCCTCCAGAAACAAGGGAGAAAAAGAGGCACTGAGTTCAAGCCACATGACAGCTATCATGCAAAATAAATAAATGAATGACAGAAGGAGTGAAATGTGCTGATGCCAGGCACTGGTAGCTCATGCTTATAATCCTAGCTAATCAGGAAGTTAAGATGTGAGTATGGCAATCTGAAGCCAGCTGGAAAGGTCTGTGAGATTCTTATCTCCAATAACCTACTTAGAAAAGGCTGGAAGTGGCGCTGTGGCTCACGTGTAGAGTGCTAGCTCAGGGACAGTGCCTATGCCTTGACTTCAAGCCCCAGGCCTAGCAAAAGTAAATAAATAAATAAAATGTACTCACTGCCTGACTTACGTAACTATGACCTCTATATCACCTTTATAATACTAAAAAGAAATTAATTAATTAAAAATAATTATATAATACTCAAAACTTTAGAGTTGATCCTTTTCGTGCCAGAGAGGGTGTAAAGAGCATTGTGTATATTTTTGTGGGGTTGAGCCCTGATTTAACAGTGGAATAGAATTTATTGCTTCATCGGTTATTTGAGTTCTCACTGTGACTCAAGCAGGGAAAATCACAGAATAAAGAAAATGATTGGATTTCTGAACTCACTGAGTTTACAATCTCATGAAAGGGTATTTAAAAACTAAGTGAACAGAAGAAATACATAAAGATCTCTAAACTGATAACCAACAGAGTCATGTGACAGAAGACTAGAGAGTGGGCCCTAGGTTGTACTTAGTAGAAGACATTGAAGAATGCTGAGACTAAATGAAGAGAAGCAGCAGGACAAGACTGGAATATGAGTGTAAAGGTATGATTGGGAAAAGTGCAATGACCAAGACAGCCAAGGCACAAAAGCCATGAAATAGACTTTACACTGAATTTGAAAAGGGATGAGGAAATACGAAGAGATATTTGGCAAGAGAAGTGACATGAAATAAGTATTGTGATGATGATGATGAAGTTTACAATTCTATATGCCAGATGAGTGGAGTGCATCTTGATCAGTGTCATCCCTTGACATGAAATCTTTGAAGGATGCCTAAACTTGTTGGGTCGAGACTGCCTTTGAGAGGAGCAGGTGTAGAAGTAGAATAGGCAGTAAGGAGATTTGCACAAGAGTGCACATAGGAGATTACAAGTAGGTGACAGAGGTCATAGGGGACCACACAGAAGGACTTGCTCATGTGCTGAACTTGAGAAAATCAGGACATTACAAAGAGCGATAAGCAAGTATCTGGCTTCCGTCTGAATGGGTAACAGTTGAATGAATCTGCTCATATGTAGAACACCGAGCAAGGATGAGCCCTGATCAGCTTCTGTACAAGTCTTATAACAGCACACTTGTTCTACTACTTCTATTCCTAAACCAAATGTAGCCTTTTCTTCACTAAGTCATACCATAAAGATACCTCGACAAAGAGACATTACAGTTTAAAATCAAAGAGATAACTAAAGAAAAGATGAACATAACTCTCAGAACTTGTCATGGAGTACTGTATTAGTACACTTAAAGAGACTAATGGGCCAGGAACGTGGCCTAGTGGTAGAGCGCTTGCCTAGCAGGCACAAAGACCCAGATTCGCTTCCGCAGTATCACATACTCAGAAAAATCAAAAAAGTGGTGCTGTGGCTCAAATGGTAGAGCTCTAGCCTTGAGAAAGCCCAAGGACAGTGCTCAGGCCCTGAGCTCAAACCCCAGGATTGACACAAGAGAGGGAGAGAGAGAGAGAGAGAGAGAGAGAGAGAGAGAGAGAGAGAGAGAGAGAGAGAGAGAGAGAGAGAGAGAGAGAGAGAGAGAGAGAGGGAGAGGGAGAGAGAGAGGGAGAGGGAGAGGGAGAGGGAGGAGAGAGGCTAGCATCCTGTCCTTGGAGTTGAAGCCATTCTAGATCTGTCTTCTAGGGGCTCACAGGAGATGACTTGCATTTGAGGAGTAAGAATGGCTAAGAAAGAGGAAAGAACTGACTTCCACGGCTCTCCTTCTGAGAAATAGGAGCATCCATTTGAAAAGTAGCCCAGAAGTGTTTTCATAGTCTCTGCTGGCTTGTAGTATTTAATGGAGAAGGTAATTAGGGGAAAATAAATTACCTAGAGGCATTTATCTATTTCAATGACATGAGCATTCTTGGCAGCATTCTGGAAAAGCCAGAGTAAAGATTTAAATTTAGGAAGGGCGATATTGACCTTCCTGCCTGGGTTCTAATGCTGAGGAAGTATGAATTACAATGGGAACAGAAATCATACAACATAGAGTGGACAATGTTTCTGGAAACACATTCTTAGCCCAAACGACATCCCATTATAAACTTCCTTTGAGGTCACTAGTGAACAGAGATCATTTGGCTAAACCATGAACAACCTGACAGATGACCTTAATGAGTGAGATTCAAGGTAAAGGAGGCCATAGGTGACCTCTTACAGCCATGAGACCTTTCAGAGTGTCAGAGATGCTTCTTGGAAGCCTGAGAACTAGACACTGAGAAAACCCTACCTTGGCCTTCCCAGATCCTGCTATCGCTTATTGTCTCTAGAAATGTCAAAGCCAAGGTGAAAAGGCATCTGTCTAATCAAAGAGGGCAAATATTAGCCATTGTCCATTGGATTGTAATTTCATACATTACCCATAGCTCTAAAATGAACTATGCCTAGCTAATTTCAGGTCTTGGTAGATGGGGTTAGCTTTTTATTTTTAATTTTATTTTATTATCAGGGTGTTGTATAGAGGGATTCCAGTTACATTTGTAGAGCAGTGAGTACATTTCTTCTTGAACATTATTACCCATTCCTATGTTTTTCTTTCACTTTCCCTCCTCCCCACCCCCTCTCAACTTGCAGAATTCATTTCCCGGGTTAGTTTTGAGAAATGGAGTGGCAACCATATACTTACATTCATGGTTATGGTCTAACTAAATACCTGGGGTGGGGGTGGGGACCACGTGTTTGACCTTCTGATATATTCTAGACAAATTAGAATGCAGCATCAAGAGATGTAGCAGGCACAGGGGTAGCATATGTCACTAGATCATAGTTCAAAGACTGACCAGGCAGGAAAGTCTGTAGGAGTTTTTTCTTTTAATAATTTTTTATTGTGATTAATACAAGGGATACATTATATTCACCAGATAGAAGGTGCATAACTTCACAAACATTGATACCCTTTCTCATGACATGGTCCCCATATCCCTCCCACCCTCCTCCCGCTTATCTTGATTCCCCCTTCCCTATCCAATTTCAAATAACCAATTAAGCACATATAAAATATATCAGATAACAAGGTGAAAATTGTAACAATATGAGATAACCAAAGGATGGCAAAAGAGATGAGTGATAACATAGTAAGGACCACCGTCACTCATTATATGGCTTTTGTTTCCTTATCCTGGAGGTCCTTACATTTAGTGTCATCCCATTTCGCCTAATGTCTTTAGATTTTGTTCTATTATAAATCTCTGCTAGGAGAGCCCAAGGTTTCTACTGATTATGACAAATGAGGGAGACTATTGGGCCTATGTTACTTTGAGTCTGGCTTACTTCACTTAATATGATTTTTTTAAGTCTTTCCATTTCCTCACAAATGGGGCGATGTCATTCTTTCTGACAGCAGCATAGAATTCTATTGTGTACAAATACCACAACTTGTTGATCCACTCATCAGCTGAGGGACATCTGGGTTGGTTCCATATCTTTGCTATGGTAAATAGTGCTACAATGAACATCATTGTGCTAGTGGATTTAGTATGTCCTTGTTTCTGGAAGGTTGGGTAAATGCCAAGTAGTGGAATTGCTGGGTCATAGGGGAGCTCTATATTTAGTCTTTTGAGGAAATGCCATACTTCTTTCCATAGTGGTTGAACAAGTTTGCACTCCCACCAACAGTGTAGTAGTGATCCCTCCTGGCCACATCCCCTCCAGCATCTGTTGTTATTAGTTTTCTTGATCCTGGCCATTATAACTGGAGTGAGGTGGAATCTTAGAGTTGTTTTGATTTGCATTTTTTTTATGACCAGAGATGTCGAGCATTTCTTCATGTGTCTATAGGCCATTTTTGTTTCTTGTTCAGAGAAGACTCTCTGTAAGTCTTTGGCACATTTTTTAATGGGATGGTTGTTACTTTGGAGATTAGTTTTGGAGTGATTCAATTTTTTGAGCTGTTGATATATTTTAGATATGAGGCCTTTGTCTGTTGTATGGTTAGTGAAGATCTTCTCCCACTCTGTAGGCTTCCTAATTAATTTACTAGCTATGTCCTTTGCCATATAGAAGTCTGTAGGATTTTTAATTGCCAGCTAATGAGCAAAAAATTGGAAGTGGATGGAAGTGGCTCTGGGGCTCAAGTGGTAGAGCACTAGTCTTGAGCTGAAAAGCTCAGGGACAGCGCCCAGGTTCAGAGTTCAAGCCCCCTGAGCTGACAAAGGAAGAAAGAAAAAAAAATTGCAAGTGGAGCTGTGGTTCAGGTGATAGAGTGTTTGTCCTTGAGTGAAAAAGCTAAAAGCCAGTGCCCAGGTCTTGAGCTCAAGTACCAGTTTCAGCACAAAAATTAGTCAGTTAATTAAAAAAGAGATATATATATACATCCTGTAGGTCATTAAAAACCTTTAAAGTATTTATAAACTTGAAAACAGCTGTTATAATAAAGGTGATGTACAGGGGGTTATAGTTGCGTAAGTCAGGTAAAGAGCATGTTTCACTTCTTTCCTCTTTCTCTTAGTTTTTCCCATTCATCTCCACCCACAAGTTGTACAGCTCATTTTCAGCAGAGTATCTATTGAGTACTACTGCTGCATTTTTTTTCTTTTTTTTAATCGATCATGGGACTTAAACCCTGGGCCTGGACATTGACCCTGAGCTATTCAGCTCAAGGCTAGTGCTATATCAGTTGAGCTACAGCATTATTTCTGGTTTTCTGGTGGTTAATTGGAAATAAGAGTCTCGGGACTTTGGTGCCCAGTCTGGCTTTGAATCGTGATCCTCAGGTCTCAGCTTCCTGAGTGCTAGGATTACAGGTGTGAGCCTGGCTTTCACTGCTGCATTTGATCACCCTTTGTCCTTTGATTTCTATGACCCCTATTGCCTTCTCAAAGATAGATAAACAAATAAGACAAAAAGAAAAGAAAAACATAATAATAATAATATTGTTTCCATTTCCTGGAGCTCATTTCAATACATGTTTACTTTGTATAATCAAAGACACACAGACCTGGTACTTTGTTTTTTCTTTTCTTTCTTTTTTTTTTTGCCCTTCTTGGGGCTTGAACTTAGGGCTTGAGCACTGTCCTTGGACTTTCCCAAGGACCGAGCTCTAGCACTTGAGCTACAGCACCATTTCTGGCTTTTTTCTATGTATGTGGGACTGAGGAATAGAACCTGGGTCTTTGTGCGTGCTAGGCAAGCACTCTACCAATAGGCCAAACTCCCACCCCCCATGTACCTTCTTGTTCCTCCCCTCACTTCTGGGTTTTTGGTGGTTAATGAGAGATAAGAGTCTCATGGACTTTTCCAGTTTTGAACAACAATCCTCAAATCTCAGTCTCTTGAGTAGCTAGGTTTACAGGCATGGGCCACGCATGCTCAGCTGAATTTTTAAATTTTTGAGTTGATGCTTATTTATAATATAAAGGAGTTGCATTGTGATGTTTCCATTTATACACACGGTGTACATAGAACAAATTCATCCTTCCATCCTCTTTCTCTTCCTGCTTTCAGACATAAATTGGGGGGCTTCGCTATTCTGAATTCATATATGTGTGAATATACACATACATAAATATACACATGTATATATATATATATATGTGTGTGTGTGATGTCCTTTGATCCTCTTCACCTCTCATTATGCCATATTATCTAGATTTTTTTTTTAAGGTCATAGGTATTTAACTCAGGGTTTTGTACTGGGCAAGCACTGTACCACCTGAGCCATGCCACCCATTTTCTCCTATCTTTTAAATTAGGATGGCATACTATTACCCAACAAAGAGTAGAGTGGCTTTTGATTCATAAACCTCTTGGAGGATTTACAGTCAAAATGATCTCTTCGATAACTGACTTCTCAAGGCAGAGTGTCCCTATCTTGTTAATGGCAGGAGGAAAGGTTTAACTAGAACAGCAAGAGCAGCTTCTCGTTAATCCCAAAGACCTCAAGCATCTTGTGCAAGCATGGAGCTCCAGTGCCAGGATTTACAGGGAGCAGACTTCCCCAGGCAATACTCAAGGCTGATGGAGCATTATGTTTTCTCTCAATAGTTGTTCTTTATTTCAGAAGTAGTAGTGATACAGAAAATTATTACAGGCAGGCAGAATCCCAAACCTGAGTTATACTTATCTATTGAATATTTTCTAAATACAGAAGGGAAATGCTTTTATTTTGTGCTTGTCCTGTGACTTGAACTCAAGGCCTAGGCACTGTCATTGAGCTTTTCTCCAGGTTAGTGGTCTATCATTTGAATCCTAAATCCATTTCCGGCTTTTTTTTTTTTGATAGTAATTGGAGACCAGGTCTTTCCTGACCAGGGTTGGCTTTGAACCTCGATCATCAGATCTCATCCTCTTGAGAAGCTGGGATTACAGGGGTGAGCCACCACCTTTGCTGGGAAATGCATAATATTTTTTTTTTTCTTTTTGCCAGTCTTGGGGCTTGACTCAAGGCCTGGGCACAGTCTCTGAGCTGCTTTTGCTCAAGGCAAGCACTCTACCACTTGAGCCACAGCAAGACTTCTGACCTTTTCTGTGTATCTAGTACTGAGGAGTTGAACCCAGGGCTTCATGCATACTAGGCAAGCACTCTGCCACTAAGCCACATTCCCAGCCCCTCGGTGTTTATGTTTATTATTGTCAGTCATGGGACTTGAACTCTGGGCCTGCTCCAGGCTAGCACCCTACCCCTTGAGCCACAGCACCACTTCCGGTTTTCTGGTGGTTAATTGAAGATAAGAGTCTCCTGGACTTCAGAGCCAGGGCTGGCTTTGATCTGTGATCCTCAAATCTCAGCCTCCTAAGTAGCTAGGATTACAGGTGTGAGCCACTGTACCCGGCTTAACTTATTATTATTATTGCTATTGGTGTGTTAATGAAAATGGGGCATCTGAATTCAACCAGGCCAATCTATTCCTTTAACAGGTAAGGTGAGAGAGGTTAAGTGCCTTCTCCAAGGTCACAGACAGGTAATGTCAGAGCTGTTCTAGAATATGTTTCTTGGCTCATTTCTCTGACTAGCTATGAAAGCTGGAACAATGAGCTTTATCCCCTTACCACTGGGAGATCAAGCTTGTTAATTTCATTTTATAATTCTTTTCTGAGTCATTCTTGTTTTTGCTTCCAACTTTACTGATTCTGACAGTTTTCTTATTTCTTATTTATTTGTGTGTGTGTGTGTGTGTTTGTGTGTGTGTGTGTGTGTGTGTGTGTGTGTGTGTGTGTGTGATGTGGAGGGGATGTTAAGGCCTTGAGACATTGGGTTTGATCACTTCAGCAAAATCCCCACAATACCTTTCTTTCTTTTTTTTTTTTTCACTTTAGTTATTTTGAGGATAGGAGCTTATATTTTTACCCACATGTAAAAATTGTGATCATCCTACTTATTTGAATTGTGTAGCTGGGGGATGAGATACATGCATCATTGTGTTCAGCTGCTGGTCTTTTTTTTTTTTTTCTTAGACGACTGATGTTCGTTTTATTAACCAAGGATTTCAGAGAAACTAATATAAATATATTTAAACAAGAGGGATTTCTTTTATGGTTAATTGTGGGGCTTAAATTCAAGGGCTAAACATTGTCTCTGAGCTTTTTTGCTCAAGGCTAACACTGTAACACTTCAATCTATAGCTCTAAGTCCAGACTTTTGGTAGTTAATTGGAGATAACAGTCTCAGGAATTTTCCTCTCACAGTCTCTTCTGCCTGGCCTAGCTTTGAACATCCATCCTCAGATCTCAGTTTCCTCAGTAACTAAGGCTACAGGCTTGAGTCACCAGCAGCTGACTCAAAAAGAATTTTTTTTGAAGAATTATAAGAAAATATACAGAGAATAACCTTAAAATTTTATCCCCAAAGAAGCACAGATTAGTAAAATGGGCTACATAGAGTTGAAAACTGCAATTAATATGAAGGAAAAAACTCATGAAAGGGGCTCCATAGTAAATCTGAAAAAGAAATGATGACAAAACTTGAAGGAAGGTTTTTGCAAAGTAAGTAATCTCAAAAGCAGAGAGCTGGAAACAGAAAGAAGGAAAATAATCAGAGCCTAATAGGTAGTAAACACCAAGGCTGGTTTTATACTGTGATTCTTCTGATCTCTCTTGAGTAGTTAGGACTGCAGCCAGTCTTCCTTCTGCCTTTTGAACCATCTATCTCCTGGACTTTAGCAACAGTCTTGTCAGTGCTCTGCAGGAAGGGTAGTTTCTTTATTCTTTGCATACTGCTAGGGATTATTTTCCTATCAACACCTAAAGATGTTCCCTGGTCCATCCCCGTACATTGAACAGGGCAATATGTGAGGATTGGAGTTATTACAGCACCTTTCTCTCCAGGCGCCGGACCAATTTCCTTTTTCCAGATGGCTTTCGCAGGCTAGCCAAAGAGAGGACTGGAAGGGCCATCTGCTTTCTGTAGCTTTTTCAGGCTGCCTAGCCACTCAACAAGGCTGGCACAGTCTGATGCACCAGCTGTCAGTCTAGGCTGCCCCGGGTCCACCTTGCACTTCATCAAGCTAAGTGCACGAGGGCAGGGGCCATGCTGAAATCTGTGTTTGACACTTACAAGATAGGGTGATTTCTTACAGATCCATGCCAGCCAGCTTTCCTTGATGACAAACATAAAAGATGCCTAACCCCGACCCAGGACTGCTTAGAATGATGCTGCTACTGACTTTATACCTAATATGACTTTGGGAAGGGCAGAGATAGAGTGAATAGACAAAAAAGAATATAATTCTGAATTATCTGTCTATCTATCTATCTATCTATCTATCTATCTATCTATTCATCTATGTGTTTTAGTATTAGGGCTTGAACTCAGGGCTTAGGTGCTATCCCTTACCTTACCTTTTATTTACTCAAAGTTGAGGTTCTATTTTTTTTTTTTTTTTGCCAGTCCTGGGGCTTGGACTCGGGGCCTGGGCACTCTCCCAGAGCTTCTTTTGTTTAAGGTGAGCACTATAACACTTGAGCCTAAGACCACTTCTAGCGTTTTCTGTTTATGTGGTACTGTGGAATCAAGCCCAGGGCTTCATGCATACTAGGCAAGAACTTTACCAATAAGCCAGGTTTCCAGCCCTGATGTATTACCATTTAAGTTGCATCCCATCTTCCCACTTTTCAGTTGTTAATTCTCATATACTTTCCTGTCTAGAATCCCAAGATCTCAGACTCCTGAGTAGCTAGGATTACATGTATGAGCCACCAGTGTCCGCCTATCAGTGATAATAACTTGTTACTACTTCAGGGAATGCCATGAAGCTTATGTTAGATTAAGATAATTTCTCTGTGATAGCTTCTCCAGTAATACACTAAGGCAAAGATCATTTCCTTGATGTAGAACAACTAAGGACAAGCTGCTATAAGGCCAAACTGCTTTTGTTTGTTTTTGTTTTTGTCAGTCCTGGGGCTTGAATTCAGGGCCTGGGCACTGTCCTTGAACTTTCTCAAGGCTAACACTCTATCACTTGAGCCACAGCACCACTTAGGGCTTTTTCTGTGTATTGGTACCAAAGAACTAAATCCAGAGTTTCCTGAATGCTAGGAACCCATTCTACCACTAGGCCACACTCCCAGCCCCAAACTGCTTTAAAAAAAAAAAAAAAAAAAAAAAAGAGCTCTAATAACAGATGCTGGAGGGAATGTGGCCAGGAGGCATCACTACTACACTCTTGGTGGGAGTGCAAACTCGTTCAACCACTATGGAAAGCAGTGTGGCAGTGCCTCAAAAGGCTAAACATAGAACTCCCCTATGACCCAGCAATTCCACTACTTGGCATTTACCCAACCATCCAGAAACAAGGACATACTAAACCCACTAGCACAACAATGTTCATTACAGCACTATTCACCATAGCAAAGATATGGAACCAACCTAGATGTCCCTCAGTTGATGAGTGGATCAACAAGTTGTGGTATTTGTACACAATGGAATTCTATGCTGCTGTCAGAAAGAATGACATCGCCCCATTTGTGAGGAAATGGAAAGACTTAGAAAAAATCATATTAAGTGAAGTAAGCCAGACTCAAAGGAACTTAGGCTCAATGATTTCCCTCATTTGTCATAATCAGTAGAAACCTTGGGCTCTACTAGCAGAGATCTGCAATAGAGCAAAATCTTGATACATAAGGCCATATAGTATGAAGCTAATTGAAAGGACCTCCAGGATATCGAAACAAAAGCCATACAACGAATGATTGTTGTCCTTAATGTACTATGTTGTCTCTCATCTCCTTTGCTGTCCCTTGGTTATCCCATATTGTTATAGTATCTCACTTTGTTATCTGATATATTGAATTTATTTGTATTTGGTTATTTGAAATTTGATAGGGAAGGGCGTAAAACCAAGACGGGTGGGGGATGTGGGGGGGGGAGGGAAATGGGTACCAAGACATGTGAAAAGGTATCAATGTATGTGAATTAATGCACCTTCTATCTGGCAAATATCATGTAACCCTTTTACTAATTACAATAATAAAAAAATGCAAAAAAAAAAGAAAAAAAAGAATTTCAGTAATGCAAATCTCACAGTGACCTCAACAAAAGATCACCTTGTCTCTCTCTCTTCTCCTTTTCTTCTCTTCTTCCTTCCTTCCTTTCTGATGCCTTTCCCAGTCTCAGAAGCCCAAATTCTGAAGGGTAGGTGTGAGGAGCGGGGAGGGGCGGGTGGAGACACTGAGCCTGGTCCACTGAACCAGACATTTGTTTTTGCCAGGTTTCAGTGGTGATCGTGCGTTGTACGATTGGCCAGTGGGGATGGTGAAGAATTATTGTGCGCGGGAAAGGAATGGGCGGCTCTCTGATTCCCAGGGTGGACTCCCCCTCCAAACCATACCCATACCCAGCTCCATTAGCTAGCCCTATGGGGGTCAGCCATGGTTCCGGGTCTGCAATGGCTCCATGCAAGAGGCCAGAAGGTCCCATCTACCCAGAAGAGCACAAGTGTTCTTCTGCGGGATGAGGCCCATGGCGCTGCTGAGTTGGGCTCAATGATTGACTCTTAGAATAGAGGGGAGCTGGAGTCCTGCTAGGCGGCCAGGCAGCTTCCTAGGCCCTGCACGGAAAGGCTAGTTCACCCCATTTCTGCAAACTTGAGGGGATGGTTTGGAGTGCTCAGTGGCGGTGCTGTATAACCACGTTAGACTATTCAGCCGTCTTCCACGGCTCCACTGCTGTTTCCTGTGCTGTGTGTTTACTGAGTGTTTCAGGTCTGCCTGATGAGTGCAGTTTTCCTACCTCCCACCCGGTGAAACCCTCTGGCCCGTCTGGCTCTTGCAGCCATCCTGGTTGTCTTCCAGTGCCAATCCTCCTCTTTCAAGTCGTTTCCCAGTACTTCTGCTCTGAATTTGTCTACTTTTTTTCTATATCTTTATAAAGTTACAAGTATCATTTTCATAAAATGCATCATCAATGCCCAATATTTTGACATTTGATCATATAGGCAGTCTTGTATTTTCTCCCTGATTTATCTATTGAGACCAGTCCTGTGGCTTCTACCATACACCACAGTTTTATAAAGTTTTGCTTTATAGTGTGTGTGTGTGTGTGTGTGTGTGTGTGTGTGTGTGTGTGTGTGTGTGTGTGTTTGCTGGTCCTGAAAAAAACAAATACCATCACCACTATCACCACCAGGACCACCACCACCACCAAGAAACCATGTTTACATTTTCTGCAATTAATTTTGATAAATAGTATTTTAAGTGTTCAGAGAAGTTACACCTTTGGGTTCCTCCACTAAAGTCTGTTCATGTGTAAATGACTGAAGTCCAGTTATATTTTAGATCTAGCTTCTACATATGAGAGAAAACACATGTCATTTGTCTTTCTGAGCTTGGCTTATCTCACTCATTATGGTTTGTTTTAGGTCCATCCATTTCCCTGCAAGTGACATAATTTTATTCTTTATAAAGGCTTTGTAAAATTCCATCCTGTAAAAGTACCACATCTTTGGATCCACACGTGTATTGTAAGCATGTGGGCTGTTTCCTTAACTTGCTATTGCGAATAATGTGCAGCAATGAACATGAAGGTACCTGTGTGTTTATCACATCCTGACTTGTAACCATATGGATAGATGCCCAAGAGTGGCATGGCTGGATCATAGGGAAATTCTATGTGTAGTTTTTGGGGAAATCTCCACATCCCCTTCCAGAATGGACTAGTTTACTCAACAAATCCAGTTTTTGCATATCTCAAATCTGTCCACTTCTGTCTATCTGCCCTGGATCCATCAGTCTTTTTATACAGCAGAGTGGTCATAGGAAGGCACCTGGCTAATGCCAGATCCTAACCTCATCCTTCACAGCCTAAGTTTAAAATTTTTAATTTGTTATTATAAAGGTGATGTACAGAGGGGTTACAATTATAGAAGTCAGGGGCCTGGAGTTTGGCCTAATGGTAGAGTGCTTGCCTAGCATGCACGAAGACCCAGGTTCAATTCCTCAGTACGACATACATAGAAAAAGCTAGAAATGGCAGTGTGGCTCAAGTGGCAAAGTGTTAGCCCTGAGGAAAAAGCCTAAGGACAGTGCTCAGGTCCTGAGTTCAAGCCTCAGGACTGCCAAAACAAAAACAAAAACAAAAACCCAATTATGGAAGTCACGTAATGAGCACATTTCTTTCTGGACAAAGCTGCTCATTCCTCAGCCTCTCCCAGTTTTTTTCCCTCTCATCTCTACCCACAAGTTGTACAGTTCACTTTCAATGTAGTGTCCAGTGGGTACCACTTCTTCTTTAAAGCCTATTTTTTTTTTTTTTTGTCAGTACTGTGGCTTGAACTCAGGGCCCGGACACTGTGTGTGAGCACCTTTTGCTCAAGGCTAGCACTCTACTACTTGTGTCACAGTACCACTTCTGGCTTTTTCTGCTCATGTGATACTGAGAAATTGAACCAGAGGTTTCCTGTATGCTAGGCAAGCCACGTTCCCAGCTCCATAGATTAAACATCACCTTCCCTGCTTTCAGTCTCTGTCTCTGTCTCGCTCTGTCTCTCCCCCCAGTCCTGAGCTCAGGGATTAGGCACTGTCCCTGAGCATCTCTGTGCTCAAGGCTACCACTCTACCACTTGAGTCACAGTGTCACTTCTGGCTTTTTCTGTTTATGTGATACATGCATGCACTCTCCCACTAAGCCAGATTCCTAGCCCCTTTAAATCTCTTAATACTTTATTCTTTTTAAAATTTGTTTCATGTTATATTTTTATTAAATAATTTATTAGAATTGATTTTTATACCATATCTCAAATGATGTGTTTAATACCTTATTCTTTTAATTTTTTTATTGTGGTAAAATATATACAAGATAAAATTATAACTGTAGTCTTTTAAATGCACCATTCAGTGGCAGTAAATATATTCATGTTGTACAACCATTATCATGATCTATTTTCAAATCTTTTTCATTAGTCCTAAAGAAAGATTATTAAGTCAAGTTTTATTTTCCCTTTATTCCCAGCTCTAATATATTCCAGTATGCTTTCCATCTCTATGGATTTATATCTGGATATTTTGTGTTAGACTCATACTTTTTTTTCCTTTTGGACTGTTTTCACTTGGCATAATGTTTTGAGGGTTTCTATATTGTAGCATTTATTATAGTAGCTTTTTTCGGCCAGGATAATATTTCATTTTATGGATATATTTCCATTGTATATGTATACCAACTTAGTGGGATAATTCATCAACTAATGGATAACTAATGGTTTCCACTTTTTGGTGGAATAATATGAATAACATTACATTGTCACACCATTATCTGAGTCCTGTTTTGAATCCTTTTTTTTGCATTTTTTAATTGAAGAATTTATTAACATTGATTTTTACATCATATTTCAAATGACGTGTTTAACAAACAGATATTCAAGAAGGGAATCTCTATATGCAATCACTGGCACTTAGATTTTAGAACATAATCAAAATTAGGCTGAGCATATAATGAATGATTGTTGTCCTTAATGTACTATGTTATCTCTCATCTCTTTTGCTGTCCCTTGGGTATCTCATATTGTTACAGTATCTCACTTTGTTATCTGATATATTGGATTTATTTGTATTTGGTTATTTGAAATTGGATAGGGAAGGGGGAAAACCAAGACGGGGTGGGGGAAGGTAATGGGGACCAAGACATGTGAAAGGGTATCAATGTATGTGAATTAATGCACCCTCTATCTGGCAAATATCATGTAACCCTTTTATTAATTACAATAAAAAATATTAAAAAATAGGCTGAGGGTTTGTATGTCATAGATACATAATAATCTATACAATAAAACATTATGTATATAGAATTATAAGTTTTTATGACTATATAGTTGTGTTTATATTTCCAATATCATGTCCATAGCATTGGGTATGCAACTTTTGAGTCCTCGCTCTTGTACTGTTTGGCTTTAATAGCCACATATTAAGGATACCATCTTGTTTTGAATCATTTTGCCTCATGTTTATTTAATATTTAAAAAACAAAATTATTCTTCTTTGGGGGGGAAGTCCTGGGGATTGAACTCAGGGCTTGGGCACTGTCCTTGAGCTTTCTCAAGGCCAGTGCTCTAACACTTGAGTCACAGTATCACTTCTGGCTTTTTCTGTTTACATGCTACTGAAAGATTGAAACTAAGGCTTCATGCATGCCTGGCAAACACTCTACCCCTAGGCCACACTTCCAGCAACCCCCCTCCCCCAATTCTTTTTTTTCCAGAATATATTTATTATAAAGGTGATGAATGGGGTTACAGTTACATAAGTAAGGTCATGAGTACATTTCAGTTTGAACTCTGTTTTTTTTTTTTTGTTTTTTGTTTTGCCAGTCCTGGGCTTGAGCTCAGGGCCTGAGCACTGTCCTTGGACTTTCTCAAGGCTAGAGCTCTACCACATGAACCTCACCACCACTTCTGGCTTTTTTCTATGTATGTGGTACTGAGGAATCGAACCCATGTCTTCGTGCATGCTAGGCAAGCACTCTACCACTAGGCCAAACTCCCAGCCTCAGTTTGAACTCTGTTACCTGCTCCCTTTCTCACTTTCCTCATCCCACCCGTCTCCCCTCCAGGATGTGAAGTTCATTTACAACATAGTGTCTAGTGAGTATTATTGTTGCATTCCTTCATACTTTATCCTGTTTCTTTGATTCCCTTTCCCTTCGGTAAGTGAGATAAATTTATACAAGACAAAGGGTACAGAAAACTAAAACAAAAAAAAAAAATAGAAATAACTGCAAACAAGATGATAAGAACTAATTCTTGGAATGTTTACATGGTACTGAAGGATTGAACCCAAGGCTTCATACATGCCTGGCAAACACTCTACAGCGCCCCCTTCCCCCCAATTATTCTTTTTTCTTTTTTTTTTTTGCCAGTGCTGGGGCTTGAACTAAGGGCATGAGCACTAAACTTGGGCTTTCTCAAAGCTAGTGCTTTACCACCTGAGCCACAACACCACTTCTGACCTTTTCCATGTATGTGGTACCAAGGAATTGAACCCAGGTCTTCATGTATGCTGGAAAGGACTCTAGCATTAAGTAAAACTCCCAGTCCCACAAAATTATTCTTTTTAAAATTTTATTATTGTTTTTTGTTTTGTCAGTTTGGGGCTTGAACTCTGGGCCTGAGCGTTGTCCCTGAGCTCTTCAGCTCAAGGCTACTGCCCTACCCCTGCAGCCACAGCCCCACTTCTGGTTTTCTAGTAGTTAAATGGGGATAAGAGTCTCATGGTCTTTAGTGCCTGGGCTGGTTTTGAACCATGATCCTCAGATCTCAGCCTCCTGAGTAGCTAGGATTACAGATGTGAGTCACTGCACCCAGTCCCACAAAATTATTCTTATGAGGGTTTTTGTTGTTGTTTGGTTTTGGTGCCAGTCTTAGGGCTTGAGCTAAAGGCCTGGGATCTGCCCATGTGCTTTTTTGCTCATGCTAGCACACCACCACTTGAGCCTCAGCTCTACTTCTCGCTTTTTGGTTACCTGGAAATAAAAATCTTCACAAACTTTCTTGCCGGGGCTGGCTGAAACCATATCCTCATTCTCAGCCTTCTGAGATTACAGTTGTTATCTAGAATTAAATATGGGTGTCCAGGAGTTCATTCACTTTGAGTCAGTCTCACAAGATAGCCTGGGCTGGCTTCAAACTCACAATCTTCCTCTTTCAGTCTCTCAATTGCTGGGATTCCAGACATATATTAGCAAAACCCAACCAAACAATAAAACCTTATTAACCTGGCCTATAATACTTTGCATGGTCTGGCCTTTCTGCCTCCCATTCCCAGCATCCACTTCTCTTTGTGTTCTCTCCTTTGTTATTGTTGTTTGATAGTAATGGAGCTTGACCTTAGGGCCTTCTTGCTAGGCAGAAGCTCCAGGACTTGAGCTACAGCCATTCTCTCTCTTGCTTGGAATTCTTACTTCTGCCAGTTTCCTTCCTGTGTGATGATTTGGGCACATTATCAGAGATGATGATAGTGCCTACTGGATATACTTTTATGTTGAAAATTGAATGAATTAGTATGCATGAAAGGCAGTGTAAGAAGCTGGAGCCTAGCAAATGTTCAATAAACACAAGCTTTTAATAGTACTGTTTTCTTACTATTCTAAGAGGACGCATCTGTAGATGCCTGGATCTTTCCACGAGAGCGTCAGTTTTGACTTACAGTGCTTCGGGGAACAGCCCGAACTAGTGACTACATTTCTACAGTTTATCTTGTTAGCAGCCAGTCTCCCATTCCTCCTTCCCTTAGCACAAATTTCTCCTTCCTTCTTGATTTTAATCTGTGAAATAGATTTTTCCTGCTGCTACTACTCTTATTTATTAAGCCATAGATCTCTGGAGGCAATTTCTTTTTGCTCAGGCCTAGTTTATCTTCTTTATATACAAATACCCACAACCTGAGTAATACGTGTCTAGAGATGACCCCGAGCTGAGCAGTGTATATGTGGGGTGGAAATCTACAATGTGCTTTCTCTCCTATGTTTGTTAAAATTCACATTCCCACCAGCCGTATGTATAATTTCTTCTTTTTATATATTCTCAGCAACATTTGTTATTATTACTATTTTTAAATAATAGCCATTCTTATTTTAGCATATGTGAATTGCACAGAGGGATTTCCCACTGGTCTATTTCCATATGTGAACATCAAATTCACCCCTCTTTTACTTGTTCTTATTCTTCCTTTATTCTTCCTTTAATTTTTCTTTCCATTTCAAAATGAATTAAAAAATTAGTAACATTGCTGAGGGATTTACAAAAAGAACAAGACAAACATCAAGAGTCCTCTCCCTCTTCCTTCCTTCCTTCCTTCCTCCCTTCCTTTCTCCCTCCCTCCCTCCCTCCCTTCCTTCCTTTCCTTCCCTTCCTTTCCCTTCCCTCCCTTCCTCCCTTCCTCTCTCACTCCCCCTCTCCCACTTTCTTTTCTTTCTTTCTCCCTTCTTCCTTTCCTTTTATAATCTTTTCTTTTTTAGTGTTAGGAATGGACCCAGTATGTTCCACTTACAAGGCAAGTGCTTTACCACTGAGCTACATTATATCCCAACCCCTCCCCACTTTTTTTGTGGGTCATGGGGCTTGAACGCTGGGCCTGGGCTCTGTCCCTGAGCTCTTCAGCTCAAGGCTACAGCCCTACCCTTGAGCCACAGCCCCACTTCCCATTTTCTAGTGGTTAATTGGAGATAAGACTCTCACGGTCTTTTAGTGCCCCGTCTGTCTTTGCACCTCAATCCCCAGGTCTCAGTCTCCTGAATAGCTAGGATTACAGGCATGAGCCACCATACCCAGCCCCCTTTCTTCCCCCGCTTCCTCCTTTTTCTTTTTTTTTTGCCAGTCCTGGGGCTTGAACTCAGGGTCTGGGCACTGCCCTTGAGCTTTTCAAGTCTAGCGCTCTATCATTTGAGCAATGGCACCACTTCTGGCTTTTGCTGTGTATGTGGTACTGAAGAATCAAACCAGGGCTTCATGCATGCTAGGCAAGCACTCTACCACTAGACCACACTCCTGCCTCCTGGCTCTTTTTCTTTTAGATGCTGTCTCTTAGCTTGCTTTATTTATTTATTTATTTATTTATTTATTTATTTATTTATTTATTTATTTGCCACAGCCCCACTTTTGGCTTTTTCTATGTATGTTTTACCAAGGATCAAACCTGGGTCTTTGTGAAAACTAGGCAAGCACTGTACCACTAGGCCAAACTCTTGGCCCTTTCTTAGCTTTTTTTTTTTGCTAAAAGCTGGCACTCTACCATTTGAGCTACAGCTCCATTTCTGTTTTGTTTGTTTGTTTGTTTTTTGTTTTCCTAGTTAACTAGAGATAAAAGTCTCATGAATTTTTCTGCTTGGGATTGCTTGCAACCATGATTCTCACTCAGAGATTAGCCTTCTGAGTAGCTAAGATTACAGATGTGAGTCATTGGTATCTGGGTTTTTCATGTGTTTGATATCCTCTTTTCATCCATGCATGTACCACCACAACATTTCCTTTCTCTCCCCCAAGCAAGACCCTATTCATGTCCTTTCTTTTTCTTTTGGTCTAGATTGTATATATATCTTTCTGTGTCTGGCTTCTTTTTCTGATGATCATCTCCACTTCCATTCATTTTTCCTAAAAAGGATATAATTTCATTCTTTTTTCTTAAATACTACTCAATTGTTTCTATATGCCATATGTTCCTGTCCATTCATAAGATGAATAGTTCTTCTAGGCTGATTCTACAGCTTGGCCATTGTGCTGTTGAGCCCTTTTTCATGTGTCTATTGTTCAGAGAAGGAAGACAGGATAGTGTCCAGTGAAGTATATGAAGGTAGAAGTACAGATAGTTTATACTTTGGCTCTTGAGTATTTAGGGATGTGGGGAAAAGTAGGCTAGCTAATATGGTTATGCATTTTATTTTCTTATTATCTTGTGGTTTATATTATTTTTCTAGAGTATTTTATTTTCTTGGTGAATATAGGAACTAAAACTGTTGGTCAAGTGTGAAGATGGAAGAGGAGATACAGAAGACTTGCCAGGCACTGATGATTCAGGCCTAGCAACTCAGGAGGCTGAGGTCTGAGAGTGATGGTTTGAAGCCAGCTAAGGCACATAAATCTTTAAGACTCTTATTTGCAATTACTCATCAAAAAAATAAAATAAAAAAAATACAGAAGTGGAAGTGTGGTTCCAGTGGTAGAGAGTCAGCCTTGAGAAGAACATCTAAAAGAGAGTGCAAAGCCCTGAGTTCACGTCCTATTAGCCGCACAGAAATATAGAGGGATGGTATTACATGCCGTCTTCTAAAAGAGCTCAAGAAGAAAGTGACTAAGAGAAGTGTGGTGGACATGCGAGGCAGTCCAAGGACCTTTGTGAGAATTTACTTGCCATTTAAAATGATTTCAAGTTAGCCTTATTAGCTGTGTGTGTGTGTGTGTGTGTGTGTGTGTGTGTGTGTGTGTGTGTGTGTGTGTGTGGTTTCTAACCATAGCACAGGTGCAGGTAGGAAGCCGGCAAGAAACAACATTCATCAGAGTGGAGGATTTTTTTTTTCCAGGTAGCAGAGAGAGAAATTTTGTGACATGAAGGGGGTTGTAGATACACACACACACACACACACACACACACACACACACACACACACACTCACACAGAATTAAACTGTCCAGATGGAAGAAACGACCCAAGTAGAGCAGAAGAGTGAAGAGAGTGTGCTTCTGGATCTTGGACCTTTTCACGTCATTCAATCTCTAGAGCTAGAGGAGAGAGGCAGTAAGCTAGCCCCAGGAGCAAGAAATCACAGAAAAATTTCATCCTAACACCTTCTGTTTTCCTCTTGCCCCCTTCTCCCCCGCCTGTTTAAATCCAGTAAATCAAAGTGCCTTCAGAAAAACTCAAAGCTCATTAACATACTATTCATATGAACTCAATGTGATGTGTAAATGTTGTGAATAAAAAAATTCTTTCCTACTTTTTTTTCTTTTGAGCAATAACAATAAAATGTGTGTCACCACTGTTCACAGGAAAGAAAAGAGTAATAATTTGTTGGTGACTAAATTTGTCAGTGCTAAAAAATGTTCCAAGAGTCAATATGTAATTAACAAATTGCCATGCTGATTTCACAGATGGCACGTATGAGGCCATTACGTATGGAACGAGTGGCATGTGATAGCCCAGGCCTGTAATGCTAGCACTCAAGAGGCTGAGGCAGGAGGACTTTAAGTTCAAGGCCAGCCTGGGCTGCATAGCAAGTTTCAAGTCACTAGCTTAAGCTACTGAATGTGACCCTTTTTCAAAACACAAAGTAAAACCAATGATTAAACAAAAATAGATGTATCTCAATTTTAGGAACATATACCCAATCAAAACAAAAGTTAAAAAGATTAAGCAGCCAGGGGCTGGTGACTCACACCTGTAATTCTGTCTACTTAGGAGGCTAAGATTGGAGGATCTTAGTTGTTCAAAAGCCAGCCCCTGGGCTGGGAAGATGACTTAGTGGTAGAGTGTTTGCCTAGCACGCAGGAAGCCCTGGATTCAGTCCTCAGTACCATATAAACAGAAAAAGCCAGAAGTCGTGCTGTGGCCCAAGTGGTTCAAAGCTCAAGCCTTGAACAAAGAAAGCTCAGTGACAATGCCTAGGCCCTGCATTCAAGCTCAAAAACTGGCAAAACAAACAAACAAAAAACTGACAAAAACCAGCTCAGGCAGGAAAGTCCATGAGAATCCTATCTCTAGTTAACTTCCATAAAAAGCTGGAAGTGATAAAGCACTAACTGTGAGCAAAAATGTACAGGTATAGAATCCAAACCCTGAGTTCAAGTCTCAGGACTGACACACACACACACACACACACACACACACACACACACACACACACACACACACACACTTACACTAAATAGTCACTGAAGGATAAATATCTGAATATCTTTAAAAAGGAATTTACATGGGATTTAGAGAATTTTTTTTTCTTTTTTGTCCAGTAAATCAGTAGTAACTTAGTAAATATCATTTAGTAGAGCAACAATAATTTCTAGGTAGGGACTATTATCTTGGATTTCAAGCAAATGCTTTTGATAATTAAAAAGAAACAGATAGAAGTCATATAATGTAAACTTAACCATTTAAAGTGGACAATTCAATGGCAACTAGTACATTCACAAAGATTGATAACCACAATCTCGATATAGGTCCTAAAGATTATTTATCACTCCAAGGAGAGACCACACACATTCACTAAGAAATTGGTCAAGGGAGTGCTTTTTCTTCTCTTTCTTTCTTCTTTCCTTCCTTTCTTTCTTTATTCCTCTCTCTCTCTCTCCCCCTCCCTCTCTCCCCCTCCCTCTCTCCCCCTCCCTCTCTTTCTTTCTTTCTTTCTTTCTTTCTTTCTTTCTTTCTTTCTTTCTTTCTTTCCTTCTTTCTTTTTTTCTCCAGTTTGAAATCTAGGCTTTGCTTTCTCGCTCTGCTTTCTTGCCTGTAGTTTGTGCTCTACCACTTGAGTCACTCTGTATAGTGTGACATTTTGGTAGTTCATTGATAAAGTCTGGATTTTCTACTCAGACTGGCTCTGAACTGTGAGGGTCTGAATCACAGCATCCGGAGTAATTAGGATTAGAGGGATGAGCCACCTACACCCAGCCCATGCTTTAACTTTCAGGGCTACAGTATTTCACATGCCATTAGCACAAAACAAATACTTGTTCAAGAATTGAATGGATAAATAGATGACTAGTCACCTCTCCATTCTGACATTTGTGATTGCAAAACCTTGTCCTTCATGGCCCAGAAAAGGCTCAGCTGCTGATTGAAGGTTGTCCAGAGCAGAGAGACCTCTTTCTTCTTGCTCTGTAATTCCTCTGGGTGGAACTTGCCATTCATTAGATGGATCAGCTTCTCTCATATCCTGTGCCTTCCCAAATATTCATTCTCTTCTGAAAAACAAAACAAAACAAAAACCAAAACCCGCAGTTGCCAACATACATATCATATCTATAACCTCTTGCTCACTTTCCAGCTTTGTGTACCTAAGACATTCCTACTTTCCCTTTAGCCTCAGAGAACACCCCATCACCCTTTGGGATGTGTTTGTGGGGGGGAACATTGTCAACTCTGCTTTAGTTGTTTTGGGCCCTGATTTTTGCGCATTCTCCAATTCATTAGGCTTCTTCTGCCTTTTTTTTTTTTTTTTTTTTGCCAGTCCTGGGTTTGAGCCCAGGGCCTGAGCACTGTCCTTGGGCTTTCTCAAAGCTAGTGCTCTACCACTTGAGCCACAGAACCACTTCCAGCCTTTTTTTCTATGTATGTGGTACTGAGGAATTGAACCTGGGTCTTCGTGCATGCTAGGCAAGCACTCTACCACTAGGCCAAACTCCCAACCCCCTCTTCTGCCTTTTTGGCTCGTCATGTCCTCAGTGAAGAGGCCCTATCTCAGCATTGACACAAACCTAGCCCTGCGCCTCTCTCAGCCTCTCCTCAGTGGCCAGGAGCTGCTTGCTAACAAGGCTCCATCCCATCTATCATGATGGGGCCAATGCATCCTGACTCCAAGATTCAGCTCTGACAGATAAAGTATTGAGTAACTGGGCGAGGCCCTGCCTTCCTCCAAGCCTGGAAAGGTCACTGAAACATTCGGACGAGAACTCCCTTCCTCAATAAGATCTTTGACCAGAAGCAGGAAGACTCCTCTTCTCTCCTGGTGGCCTGGCCACATCCTTCACTGGCAGGATATTTATTGATTTAGCCAGTACTGGGCCTTAAACCGCCTGGGTGGTGTTGCCTAGCTCCTTTTGCTCAAGGCTAGCACTCTTAACACTTGAGTCCCAGGGCTGCTTGTATAGTGTTTTTGTTTTGCTTTGTTTTTCTGTGATTAATTGGAGCTAAGTCATATCGAATTTCCTGCCTGGGCTGGCTTTGAACCACAGTCCCCAGATCTTAGTCTCCTGAGTAGCTAGGATTCTAGTCATGAGCCACTGGCTCATACGCAGATTTACTTTGATTAAAAAAGTTATTATCTATTTACATTTTTATTGTTAATATAAAAGTGATATGTAGAAGGTCCACAGTTACATAAATCAGGTAATGAGTACATTTTTGGGGGGCACAGTATCACCCTTTCACTTGCTCTCTCCCAGTTTTCTCTCCTATCCCCATCTTCAGGTTGTGTAGCTCATTTTCAACATAGGGTCTAGTCACTATCACTGCTGCATTTGTTTACCCTTCGTTTCTCAGTTTTTAGTTTTAGTTTTAGTTTTCTTTTTTGTTTTTTAAGCTGGTTCTGGAGCTCGAACTCGTCATCGGGTCGCTCTCCTTGAGCTTTTGTGCTCTACCACTTGAGCCATAGCTCTACATTTGTGGTGCTTTATTAGAATTTATTAAAGTAGATGTAAGACAGGTATAAAAAACTGACATGGAGTCAAAGTATGGGAGAATTTTGTACACAAGTTGTTGAGAAACAGCCAAGCTTTTGACACATTTAAAAAAAGAAAGAAAACAGAAAATAGTCAATGAATTACAGATATAACTTAAGAAAGAACAAGGATGTGCAACTCTAAATCAATGCAACCATAATCAAAGGAAATAAAATCAAGGCAATAAGGAGTGACATTAATCAAAATGCTTTTGAATTCATACACTGACATGTTCAAGTGAAGCTCCTTTGCACAAATATTTAAATATAATAAAAACATACATTTAATAAAAATATATAAAATAATATGGTTAGATCTTTAAAACATGATGCTGAATGATAAATGTATGACATTAAGTAAAAACTATAACATAATTCCATGGGTAGCATAAAACACGGGAAGAGAGACATGAAAAGACACCTTAGAGCCAGGCGCTGTGGCTCACACCTGTAATCCTCACTACTCAGGAGACTGAGATCTGAGGATCAAGGTTCAAAGCCAGCCCAGGCACAAAAGTACCTGAGACTCTTATCTCCAATTCACCTCTAGAAAATGGGAAGTGGGGCTTGGCTCAAGGGTAGGGCAGTAGCCTTGAGCTGAAGAGCTCAGGGACAGTGTCCAGGCCAAGTTCAAGCCCCATGAAACGCACACAAAAAAAAAGACACCGTGGATTGGGAAAATGTAAAGTAAAGCTGTGAAGCAGCTCTAACACTGGGCATGTTCTGTCCAGAGGAGCAGGTGGAGGATGTGGGCAAGGAGACATTAGTCTGCCCCAAAGGCTACTTTTGTTATTGTTGCTGTTGTTGTCCGTTGTGGAGTTTGAACTAAGAGCCTGGATACCGTCCCTGAGCTTTTTTGTTGAAGCATAATGCTCTACTACTTTGAGCCACAGCTCTGCTTCCAGATTTTAAGTGGTTAATTGGAGATAAGAGTCTCATGGGTTCAGGCTCTTTCCCAGATTGACTTTGAACTGTGATTCACATATCTCAGCCTCCTGAGTAGCTAGGATTTTACATGTGAGCCTCTGGTTCCTGGCCAAGGGGCCACATTATTATTATTATTATTATTATTATTAATATTTTGGCAAATTGTGGGGCTTGAACTCAGGGCCTGAGCACCTTCTCAAGGCTAGTGCTCTGCCACTTGAACCACAGCACCACTTCTGGCTTTTTCTGTGTATGTGGTACTGAGGAATCGAACCCCGGTCTTTGTGCATGCCAAGCAAGCACTCTACCACCAGGCAAAACTGCTAGTCCCTTAAAAGTTTTAACTATAGTAGAAATTGGGATTTCTTATTTTCCCCCTTTCAGTACTTAGTTTGAATTAAAGATCAATAAATTAAAATTAAAAAAAAAAAACCTTTTAAAAATATACCCTGCAGGGAACAACAGGAGACCTAAGATGATCTAATTTTCCTCAACTTGTCTGTTAAAATTAATTAGCTTGTTTACTAATGTTATGATAAGAAGGAAATGCGTCTGCTTTTTGTCACTGTGATGGATGGAATAAAACATTTTAAATTTAGATAAGTTATTTCATTTTTACATTTGAACTGTCTTCCAAGACAGTTCCAATTTGTGAAGTAATCTCTAAGCATTTATTACTTTTTTTTTTTGGTCTCTAATTTGAAGGACTCTGGATATGTCTCTGATTCAGATGGGTAGTTTGTATATTTAACCAGTCAATGCTAAATTACTTCCAATAAAATACATTCAGATGGATACTGTCATTGAAGATAACAGTGTGAGATAGATGTATTTTTCTGCTTGGTTCAATTGCCTGAGATGTTTTAGATCAATCCAAGGAAAATAAATGGAATCAGAAAAGTCAATACATGAAAATAAATACCTTCATATTTAATTTGTTCTGTGTGTACAGTAGCTCCCATCCATTAGTTATTCTATTTAAATTATAATGAATTGGCATGAAGGATGGATGCCTTTTGAGATTGGGTCTGCCAGGTGGACTAAACTAAAGACCAGAAATAAGAAAATATGATTCAATTTTATTTTGTTCTCTTTTGGATTTACTGGATAGCATGTTGATAAATTATATTTCATCTTATTTGTCGGTCCCGCTATGATACAGAAATGTAAGAGTAAAATCTATGAATAAGTCTTCTCAAAGAATGTCCTCCTTATTAGATGCTTACTACCTATCAGACCCTTTCATGAATATTGCTGGGTGACAAAGGTAGATCTCAATTAAATCTCAACCTTAAAAACCTTATGCTCTGATAGTATAATACTATAAAGAAATGTGCTATCATGATAATAAAGGATGAAAATATATTATAGCATTTGTATACACTATTGTGTATGTTACTATTATTAAGTTTTATTATTACTATTGCATAGCGCTGATTCTGGGCCTTGGAGACAGGGTATCCAGCTCTTTTTTTTTTTTTTTTTTTTTTTTTTTTGTCAGTCCTGGGCTTGGTCTCAGAGCTTGAGCACTGTCCTTGGACTTTCTCAAGGCTAGCACTCTATCACTTGAGCCTCAGCACCACTTCCAGCTTTTTGCTATGTATGCGGCGTACCGAGGAATCGAACCCAGGTCTTCGTGCATGCTAGGCAAGCACTCTACCACTAGGCCAAACTCCTGGCCCCGTATCCAGCTCTTTTGTACCTTATATTTGCTCAGAGATGGCTCTCTAGGAAACGTCTATTCATGGAACAAAAGTCTCCAACTCTTAGTTGTTTGCCTTAAAGCTAGAACAATACGAAATTCATATTTATTCAAAGCAAATGATACTGAAGTGTAAACATTTATGGATTATTTTATTTAATCTTTTTGTTGTTGTTCTGAGGCTTGAATTTAGGGCCTAGTGCTATCCCTGAGCTTTTCTTCGCAAGACTGGTGTTCTACCTTTTTGAGTTACAGCTCCATTTTGGGCTTTTTGTTGGTTAACTGAAGATAAAAGTCACATGAACAACTTCTTCTTCTTCTTCTTCTTCTTCTTCTTCTTCTTCTTCTTCTTCTTCCTCCTCCTCCTCCTCCTCCTCCTCCTCCTCCTCCTCCTCCTCCTCCTCCTCCTCCTCCTCTTCTCCTTCTCCTTCTCCTTCTCCTTCTCCTTCTTCTTCTTTTTGTCGATACTGGCACTTGAACTCTGGGCCTGAGTGCTGTCCCTGAGCTCTTCAGCTCAAGGCTTCCACCCTACCACTTCCACAGTGCCTCTTCCAGTTTTCTGGTGGTTTATTGGAGGTGAGTCTCACAGACTTTACTGCCTGTGCTGAACCTCAGTGCACAGATCTCAGCCTCCTGAGTAGCTAGGATTATAGGCATGAGCCACTTAGCCCAGCTTTACATGAACTACTTGACAAGACTGACTTGAAACCATGACCCTCAGATGTCAGATTCTTTAGTAGCTAGGATTCTAGGCATAAGCCATTAGTGCATCCCTCTAAATCTTCACTGATACCTTTCCCGAGTTCCCAGGCTGAGTAAATTGGCTTTTCTCCGATCACAGGGTTTGTGACCTACTAAAGCTCTCCAAGGCAGGGGATATGACTCAATCCTCCTTAGGTTTTCACAATAACTATGTCAAAGAAAGGTATTTGTTGAATGAGAGAATAAGTGAATCACTAAATGACGTCAGGTAGAAAGATATTTGAAAGGGTAGATGAAATAATAGGAAAGGTACCAGACAACGGACAACTCTGAAATGTGGATAACAGAATTCTAGAGCCAATTGTTTGGAATGCTAAAATGGTCATAAACTGTAATGCAACCTTAGGCAAGCTACGACTGCTGTCACTACCACAAATACTACTACTACCGCTACACAAATGTTACTAATACTACTACAGGCATTTTTGTGTGTGTGCCCATCCTGGGGTTTGAGTCACACTTCATGTCCTTGGACACTTTTTGCTCAAGGTTTAGCACTCTGTCACTTGAGCCACGCAACCACTTCTGGCTTTTTCTGTGTATGTGGTATGGAGGATTCAAACCCAGGGCTTTGTGAATGTGAGGTGGGTATTCTACCAGTAGGCCACACTCCCTGTCCATACTACTGGCAATTTTAATCCATGTTTAGTTGCATGCAGCCAGTGTTCTAACTACTAACTAGTATTTTAACTATGTATCACCCTGCTTATTCCTACATTCCTAAGAGGAAGCTGAGATCCAGAGAGGAACATATCATGTATAAGACTGTACAGATGGAGGCAGTGAAACTTCTTTCAAGTCCAGATACTCTGAATGGATAGCTATAAAAGGGCTTCTCCTATCAGACTGTTATAATTCAACAAGATAAACCATGTACACTGCATAGCAAATCTATGTCTCAACAAATATTCCCTTTTAAATATTCAAAGCTTGTCTTAAAAACAAGTTTTCAACACACTATGTAGTAAGCTTAGAACCATGCTTCCTCCATCATTAAAGAAGATTGAGCTTGTTTCCTTGGGCTAAATTAGCATTGTATTGCCCACTAGGAGATCATGTGAATTGGCATTTTAGGCATTATAGGGGCTGGGATGTCCTGGATACCCTAAAAAGTGTCAGCCTGATGCCTGGTCTCTGGCCTATTGGTCCACTTTTTCTGTAGAAGATATGGGAAAACAGGCAATTACGTATAAATAATGTGTCTGATGGGCCTTAAATTTGGACTGAAGGGGCTTGAGAGTTTGAATTTAGTGAGGATGTCATGCTCAGTCACTTCCAGTTAAGTAGTTAGCTTATTTAATGAATCAGATGAAGAGGACAAATCACCATGGTTCCTTGCAGACTCAGACTCAGTAAAAGATCTCTTCTACTTCAAGAGAATTCAGTAGCCAGTATTTACATTTTGAACATGGCGGGAGTTTTGTTTCATTACTTTACTTACTATGTGAAAATCACAGCCACAGAATTTACGTGTAGTCTTTTTAAGTTGTTGCTTGATGTTGTCTAGATGGCTTTAGTCTAGTGGCCGTTGGACAGCTGAAAAGAAAACTTCAAATAGGCACACATAGGATTTATAAAGTAGAGACGTAAATTGGATATGATGTTGGTGCATGCCTATAATCCTGGCTGAGGCTGAGTCAGAAGAATTGTAAATTGAAGACAACTTGGGCTACAGACTAAAGACTGTCTCAAAAAAGCAAAACCAAAACCAAAACCCAAACCCATAAATTGCAGACACATATATAAAATGAGTATTAAAAAAAATCTCACATCAACTCATCATCTCACATACCATTCTGAATTAATCAACTAAATCAAGCCATCCAGACAACTAATACTTGGATATAATTAATTTCTTCAAGCACTGACTTTTGAGATGCTTTGGTTCCAGTTATTTTTTGCATTACTCATTTAATATGCCATATAGTGTCTGAGTGTCTGTAAGTCTTGTCTAAGAAGTTATGTTCCCACCATACTTTACTCAGTTCTGTAACAGTTGGGTACTAGATTTTTAGGTGAATTATTTTACTTGGGCCTGCTTTTTTTTTTTTTTTTTACCAGAACATCACATAAGTTTATTTCAGATGTAACAGCAATGTTAAAATTGACAAGTTTATCTTAACTGCACCAAGTAAACTTAGACATTTAAGTATTTTAAAAGTTATTCCCTCCAAAAACTGAGGGATCTTTTCTTTTCCACCACCACACACCCATAGTTTCCCCAATAGTTTTGTTTGTAGGACTTTCAATTGATGAGTAAAAACTGCTTTAGAGATACTTCAGAACTCCTTTCTCCAAATGAAAACAAATCTGGACAAATTATATGTTGCATAGATTTTTCTACAGATTCTTTCCTTTCGAACTTAAATGCAATTTTAACCTATTTGCCCCAGTATAACTATCTGTCCTGAAAAATGATATAATCAGTGATGCTCCAATGAAGAGAACTGATTCACCTCAGATTTTTTAAAATCAAAATAACCAACTCAATAAGGAGCATTACTTTTACTCTTTACTAATTCACAGGCATATATAGTGCCCAGGTTCTACCTCTTCCATATCTTTCTCTTCTGTAAGTGGATGGAATTATTCAATACAAGTTTGATGTAGGACAATTAACCCATTACACACACTTAAAATTTAGATAATGTCATTCACTAGTGTGGAAAAACAAACTATAATGATAGGGGAGCCTACACAATCAATTCAAACTTTAATATTTTCCCCCTTTTACAACATGTATCTAATTTCATGAGGCAGCTATTCGGTTTTCAATAACCACACTTAGGAATACATTCATAGGACTGCTTAGATAGTCCAGGTGAAAGGGTTATAGAAATAGAGGCAGTGTCATCTCAGAAAACTCATTTATATACCACAATTTATTTTGATATCCAGAAGTTTACATACAAAAAGTTTTAATAGTGTCTCATCAAAGTTACATTTGGAGAAGAAACTTCTCTGCATGTTTATTTGATAACAACCTAATTGCCCAATTGCTTCACAGTGTTATTTATACCACAATCAACTTGGCAGCTTACATTTTCATCTCTTTAGTGATGTACAATCTACCCAGCATCTTTATTTTATTACACTGAACAAAATGAATAAAGCCTCTTCCTTCTTTCTTCACCAAATTTGGCCCCAGTTACAGCTGTATAAGCGAATATGTTACGTGTCTCCAAACTAAGAGAGAGTTGCAATAGCTACTTTTATGTGTGAACTTGATTTGTGTCCAAATATGTGGTAGACTGTGTTGTTCTAGAATATATTATGGATATATTGTTGTGTGTACTTCTGTGCAAGTATATTTGTGTAAGATTTGCTTTGAAGCTAGTGAACTCTGATACTCTATAATATGGGTGGACCTCATCCAATCAGTTAAGTACAAAAGGAAGACTTACCATGAGCAAAAGGGAATTCTGCCAGCAGAGGCCTCAGGACATGAACTGGTTCTTGGAAGTCTTA